>NC_133373.1:45684025-45711958 GCF_049309525.1 Garra rufa
CTAAACTTTAAGCTTAAACCTATTATATATATAAAGCTAGGTAGAAATATAAAAACTAAACCTAAAAAGCCAAAAGCACATATTAGTAAATTATTAAAATTAATTATTAATACTAGTAAAACTAAAATAAAAACAATATATTTTAATAATCACCTAAAACGAATAAAAATGACAAATGTGCGTAACGTTATGCGCTTTAGAGTTAAACTAAAAATAATATAATTTAATCTACATAGGAAATTAGTACTGGGGAATAAATCACGAATTATCGCATCCAAAATAAAAGTTTTTGTGTACATAATATATGTGCGTGTACTGTGCATATTTATACATAAATATTAAATATATATCTTAAATATTTTTATATATTTAAGAAAAATGTTATGTTTGTATATTTATTTATATATATTATAAATTATATGAATATAAATATATACATGTAATATTTTCAAAATATATACTATGTGATTCTTTATATATACATAATAAAAATACACAGTATACATACATAATGTAAACCAATAAAACAAAAGCACAACAGCACATAAATTACTAAAACTAAAATAAATATAAACTAAAGCTACATGCAAACATGAAACTAATAAAAGGCGTCACATCATGGAAGTGAAATGCTGACTTGTTTCTGAAGATTATGAGCGGCTCACCTTATCATCAATAATGACCAGATCTCGTGGTTCAGTGCGGTCGATCTTCAAGACACGATGTTTCGTTTGAGAGTTATTACTGCCCACCAGAAAATACCTCTGAAAAAAAAAAGAAAGAAATAATTATAATCAATTAACCGTTTTCAACATGCAAAAAAAATTAAACACATGTTTTTAAAAGGCAGAATGGACGAAAGTGCCACATTAAATCTTAATATTCAATATTACAAAATTGTAAAAAATTATGAATTATATTCATATTTGCAGAAAGAAAATGAATGAAGCCATTCAAAATTAACAACTCAGCACACTTTTACTTCTAAAAGATATTATTAATTACTGTAATTTGTCTGAACTTTTTTCTCAAAATCTCATTATTGTGATAAAATGTTTTTTTTAGCAAATAATATTTAAAAATCACATACTGTACATTGCATTTCATGAAAATGCAACAAAACAGACTCAAAATAGACTATTTTCTTTATGCAAGAATACTTTACTTCTGTAATTTGGTTTTGAAGTGAAGTATGAACTGGACTCATTCTTGACAGTTTTGCTAAGATCAACACGAATATCAGACATACGGTTAGAGCTGAAGAGTTATTGACTGGATAAGAAGAAAAACAGCAGGGATTGAGGCATTCTGCTCTTTATTTGGACCAGTGTTGTTTTCGTCAACGATGACGAAATCATTTCATTGACGCCACTTTTTTTCATGACGATAACGAGACGTTGACGAGATAAAAATGGCTCGTTGATGACTAAAACATGACGAGACGTGTGTGAGTTTTCGTTGACGAGACGAGAATAGACAAATGTTAGTGGGTGGTCCGTCAGACGTTTAAAATGCATGACATTTCTGCTTATTGTGCATGCCAATTAAAACTTAAAAAGTATCTGACGCTATGGCAAGCCGTTTTAGCATTAAATATTCTTTGCTATACTAGTATGGCAAGCCGTTTTAGCATTCCATCCTTGTTTGTCTTTTATGTTCTAAAACATTCCTTCATTATTGTAATTATTGGTGAAAATAGTCGATCCGGAAGCTCACATTGTGTTGAACTATAGATCTGCTATTTTCAGAACTTACAAGTGACACTACCCAACAGCAAAATACTTACTGACCTACATTAATTTGTTAAAAGAATACTTTTTTCCCTTTTTTTGACTAAAACTAGATTAAAATCTTTTTGACTTTTCGTCGACTAAAACTAGACTAAAACCTTTTTGACTTTTCGTCGACTAAAACTAGACTAAAACCTTTTTGACTTTTCGTCGACTAAAACCTTTTTGACTTTTCGTCGACTAAAACTAGATTAAAATCTTTTTGACTTTTCGTCGACTAAAACTAGACTAAAACCTTTTTGACTTTTCGTCGACTAAAACCTTTTTGACTTTTCGTCGACTAAAACTAGACTAAAACCTTTTTGACTTTTCGTCGACTAAAACCTTTTTGACTTTTCGTCGACTAAAACTAGACTAAAACCTTTTTGACTTTTCGTCGACTAAAACCTTTTTGACTTTTCGTCGACTAAAACTAGACTAAAACCTTTTTGACTTTTCGTCGACTAAAACTAGACTAAAACCTTTTTGACTTTTCGTCGACTAAAACTAGACTAAAACCTTTTTGACTTTTCGTCGACTAAAACTAGACTAAAACCTTTTTGACTTTTCGTCGACTAAAACCTTTTTGACTTTTCGTCGACTAAAACTAGACTAAAACCTTTTTGACTTTTCGTCGACTAAAACCTTTTTGACTTTTCGTCGACTAAAACTAGACTAAAACCTTTTTGACTTTTCGTCGACTAAAACTAGACTAAAACCTTTTTGACTTTTCGTCGACTAAAATTGGACTAAAACTATCACATATAGAAGTGAATAAAATTTGACTAAAACTAAGAAGCATTTTAGTCCAAAAGACTAAGACTAAATCTAAGATGGTTGTCAAAAACAACACTGATTTGGACAGATTTCCAGGTAAGATGCATTAAAGACTCCCAGTGAAACGGACACAATGAAAACACAGTCGCCGACACACTGAGGATCAAGAGAGCTGGTCTTGTTCTCTGTTATTACAGTCTGTTTTCTGTCCTGAATGACATCTGCGCTCATAAATGCTCTGATCTGCCCTGTTCTGTGCTTAAAAGACTGTAAAATACAGCATGAAATTAAAGGGACACAATGGACTCACACTGTACTGCACCGTCTGTATGTCTGCTCACAGAAAATGAAGTGTACTGCACTTGATTCAGTGTTTTATTTCACAATATTGAGCAGAATATTTAATCGGACACATCATTTTTACCTGATGGACCAGAAAACACAAGAGAAGGAGCCTGAGTCATTTTTACATTAACATGACTATTAAATAAACTGGAAAATAAAAACATAAAATGGACTGATGCTGATATTTTTTGTACAATATAACATAACAGCAGACAAACAATTTAATTGTTAGATCAAAATTATTGCTATAACATGTTATGGAGTCTCTACTAAATTCTATACCCTTGAAAATCATAACAAACAACTTTGGAAACTATAGTTCTCTCTTTAAATATGAAGAGATCAAACAACAGATTTATGAGTTCATCCAAATTTTTGGTTAATAAATCTAATTTATTAACCAATCTGATTTTGTAAGTGACCTTTCTTTCTATTTTAAAGACGTTTTCTTTGGACTTACTACTCAAAAGAGAATGTAGGAAAATATTACTTAGTTCATTTGTTTCCTGCTAGCTAAAGTTCACATACACAAGCAAACATCTGGCTCTAAATTAAATTAACCATGGAATATGTACACTATTAACACTATTACACTATAGTTAAAACACGGTAACCACAAATTAACCATGGCTTTGCTACACTAAGTAAAACAGCTATTTGTATTTGTGTATACTTTCTTTTTTGTTGTTGCTTTTGTTTTATTTTTTTATAACTGTATGCCTTAATGGTTTAATGTTTTCTACTGTTTATTAAAAAAAGAAATCGTAAAAAAAAAAAAAAAAAAAAACGCAAATCCGCTCCGATGTCCCAATCTGAATCAAATGATTCGCGATCCGAAGTCCCGATGTGATTAATGATTTGCGAACCATCATTTCAGATCAGGACTCGGTGTGCAGATCGAGAATCATTCAATTTGAGAATCCTTAAATTAAATTTAATTTAATTTAATTTACAAAAAGTAAAAGATATAAGATAAAGAACTTAAAACTTGAAAATGTTACCTTGAAGTATGTTACCTACTAATTAAAATACTAATATAAATATAAATTGAACCAAAAAAGAAATATTTACACAAAAAACTAAAAGCACATAGGTCAAAGAAGAAAACGGGTCTAAGCATAAAAAAAATACATGTAATACTGCTAAAAAAAAATGAATATTAAAACGTTTTACGTTTAATTTAATTGCATTTTTGTTTTTTTTTGCAAAAAAAATACATATCATGCATGTTTTACAACATTATTTTCACCACAAAGTGAAGAGTGATTTAGTAAAAAGCGATTTATAAAAAAATTTAATAAATATAAATTGAACCTAAATAGAAATATGGGTCATTCCAGCTGGAATCAACAAATTTTGGAAAAGTTTCCCACCTGACCTCCTCAGATTTGTCTGAAAAAAATCTATGTGATGGATAATATGCCCAATAGATCATATACAAAATTTCAGATCTCTACTGTGCGTACTTTTTTCACCAAAAATCTGTAAAAATGCTAGTTTTTTACCCCGTTTTGGCATCACAGTCTGAGTGACCATGTTCAGACTGAAATATCTCCAGAACTAGTTGTGCCAGGTCCATGAAATTTTCTGAGTTCTCGTCCAGAACTGCATGAATTACAACTCACAGCATTATTACTGAATTTAGACCTGAATGCTGGCCCTCTACTTTTTTTGAAACTATTACTTTAAGGGTTTTCAGATGTCCATAGAAACCTCAATTTTCAATGTATAAGCATCAAACTTGGTAAATGGTCTGATATGTACCATGTCTTTCACATCCTTTGACATCAGACAATAGAGTCTGATGGATGTTGAGATATTAAGGTCCATAATGGAAAAAAAAACTCATTTTCTGAACCAAAGTTCAGAGCAATATTTCCCATGAATGACCCTAGGTGTGAACATGAAACTTGTTTTTTTGAAAGGCATATTGTTATTGATAAAATATTAAAAAAAAAATCAGGATGGGGTTTTGCCTCATTTTTCTGTAATGTTTTTTTTACAATATTTTTTTTTTTTTTACAATTTTTTGGGGAATAAAACATTGTATAAAATCAAGCAAATTATATCTGAACAAACCCCTCTGTAAAAACCTTCAGCATATTGACAGGAATACAAATGTAAAGTTTGGTGTGTGTAAGTGCTACTGAAGTGGAGATTTATGGCTCAGTGTAGAAGAAAAAACTCTTTTTGAGAAAACACCTTTAAAAATATGCATTGTAATGGAAATCTGTTGACACAAATACATAAAATGCATTTTTTTTGGATGTTTTCTTTCCACTAGTCTGAAAAAACACTTTATGAAAAACCAAAAACCCCAAATCTCAAACTTGATAGGTGCATGAAAAAACATTGTTTTTAATACTGCTTAATGCTGCTCGTATGTATCTTTTACCACATATGTGACCCTGGACCACAAAACCAGTCTTAAGTCGCTGGGGTATATTTGTAGCAATAGCCAAAAATACATTGTATAGGTCAAAATTATTGATTTTTCTTTTATGCCAAAAATCAATAGGAAATTAAGTAAAGATCATGTTCCATGAAGAGTTTTTGTAAAATTCCTACTATAAATATATCAAAATGTAATTTTTGATTAGTAATATGCATTGTTCAGAACTTAATTGGGAGAATTTAAAGGTGATTTTCTCAGTATTTTGATTTTTTTGCACCCTCAGATTCCAGATTTCAAATAGATGTATCTCGGCCAAATATTGTCGTATCCTAACAAACCATACATCAATAGAAGGCTTAATTAGTGAGCTTTCATATGATGTATACATCTCAGTTTTGTAAAATTTAACCTTATGACTGGTTTTGTGGTCCAGGGTCACATATTAACTTTAGTTTGTCAAAATATTGTGCCCTTTTCTGCTTACTAAGTCCTTCTCCATATGATTAAGCAACTTCCACAAGTTCCGTGGTTTACACAGCATAAATTAGCAGAACAACATATTCAGTAGCACATTTACTGGTGCAATCCATGCTGTTCAGATTTGACATGACATTATGCTACAGCTCACACAGTAAATCCGACATCAGGGACAGTTGTAGAAAAGCTGAACACTGCCATCTAGCTGCACAGAGTGGCATTAACATCTGTGTGACATATTTTGCTTAGAAAACTCTTTATGCATATATTCACATTCACGATCTGCTGATCTGATAAACATGATATTTAGATTCAAAACCACATTCAAAGCAATGCATTAACTCTTCGTGAAAAATAAACGAAATGTGACTTACAGCTCTGGTCTCATAAAGCACCAGCTTCTGAACTCCTCTAATCACAGCGGCGTTCACAGGCATGATGACACTTCAGTCCATGAGTCCAATCAATGAGCTAAAAATACAGATGAGACACAAACACAGCTGACTATCATTACGCTGCACTTTCGTATGACAAAACTTCTCTATTAGAGACACAAATCATGAAGTACAGAGGTTTACATAGCCATTTCAGAAAATTTAAAATATTAATAACTACTTAAAAAAAATGCATTTGTTTTTCTATAGTACTGCCTTGAATGAGCTATTCAACATAGCAGACAATACATATTTTGTTTACAAATCTTACTTTAAAATATAAATAAAATATCATAATATTATTCGTAAACCAACGGTAGTTCCGATTGTAGCAATTTAATTTCTTTAAAATTAAAATCTCTGAAATTTAAAACAAAAAGTCTACTACTTTGAACAAATCAAATCAGGTAGGTTCTTTATAAATGCATTTTTACTTATAAATACTATGAAATACTCTACTATGAAAACAAGAAGAAACCCTGCTGAAGGAACATTTAAATGCTTACAAAAAATGACAAACCCAGGAAGATGTTGGTGTATTTAGAAATATGGACTGTTCACAGCCTTCGCATTTTAAAAACAAGACAGTTTCCAAATGAAAAATACTTGTTTTTATTTAGTAGGCCTGCTACCTTTTTGGCTCCCAAAAATAATAATAATAACATAAGTAATAAGTAATAATCAGTTTACACGATTATCCTTGTAAAGTGCATGTAAACTTATGACCACAATTGTAAGCACTTGAAAAACAAAACCTATAATTGCATAAAATATAATAATATTATTCATTAACCAACGGTAATTCGGATCATAGTAATTTAACTTCTTTAATATTAAAATCTCTGAAATATTTCAAACGAAATTTAAAAAATAAAGTCAATTTCATTGAACAAATGAAATCAGATTGTTTTTTTATAAATGCATCTTTTCTTATATAGATATAAATGATAATCCAGGAACAATCTTCTACGAAAATAAGGTAAAACCTTGCTGAAGGAACATTTAAACGCTTACAAAAATGACAAACCGAGGAAGATGTTGGTGTATTTGTAGAATATGGACTGTTCACAGCCTTTGCGTTTCAAAAACAAGACAGTTTCCAAGTGAAAAATGCATGTTTTTATTTAGATATTTTGTTTACAAATCTTACTTTTGCTTACTTTCATTAACTCTGCTATTTAGAAGCAATAAGATATTTAAATGGCTCTCAAAATTAATAATAGTAATAAGTAATAACCAGTTTACACCGATTATCCTTGTAAGGGGCATGTAAACTTATGACCACAATTGTAAGCACTTATAAACAAAACATATAATGGCATAAAATATAATAATATTATTAATTAACCAACGGTAATTCCGATTATAGTAATTTAACTTCTTTAAAATTAAAATCTCTGAAATATTTAAAACGAAATTTAAAAAACAAATGAAATCAAGTTGGTTCTTCATAAATGCATCTTTTCTTATATAGATATAAATGACAATCCAGAAACAATCTGCTATGAAAATAAGGCAAAACCTTGCTGAAGGAACATTTAAATGCTTACAAAAAGACAAACCGAGGAAGATGTTGGTATTTTTGTAGTGGCCTATATGGGTTGTTCACGGCCTTCGCGTTTTAAAAACAAGACGGTTTCTAAATGACATTGATGATATTTGACATAATTCAAACAAAAACTAAATAAATAACACTTACGAGTGTCGATATGTGGAGATATCTTCTGTACAAACGAAACGCTACACTGTATCATGTGACTGTCATCAGTTCAGCTGAGACGGAACCTCTACTAGGACAAAAAGCTCAAACGAAAAAGCGATTTAAAAAACACATTCATGCTGCTAGTGCGAAGTGGACTGAACACGTTTGGAATCGCATGAAAGTGATATAAACAGTCGACGTGATATTGAGTTAACTTGACCTTGATGTTAATTTCCTCAAAAGAAACGATAGTATTTATAAGCCAAGGTATAACTTTTAAAAAATATGTTTAAATAAAATATTACAGTACCTTTTATTCCAGAGCAGGTGCAGCCATCTGTAAATTTTATGGGCATGACTTCCGGTCTCATCTGCGTCCAGCTATTTTTAGCTGTACAAAACAGCTCGTTTTTGATTGGTATTGCAAATTGGTTTGTATTATCTTAATTATGAACACACTGGTCTGTAGTGCAAACAGTTTTATCGTTTACTGCACGTTGTTATTTTATTATTATTTGCTTAAAGAGAACATACAAAATACCAAATCAACAACAATAAGAAAAATCTTAATACAATTCAAAAAGTCCAAATAACAGCATAACAAAAATAAACAATATAAATATCCAGAGAGAAATATAAACACAAACATACAGAAAAAAATACATACTAGGGGCTTAATTATCAAAAAATACCTTCTGAAGATTTTTTATGACACATGGTTTTTAAAGATTTGAAGAAGATCATTAAATCTTTCTGAAAAAGATAAGAAAGTGCGGGCTAATTAAAGAATGTGCATTTATGAATGAAGTAATTGGCCAAAATTACAATATTATTAAGCAAAAAAATCAACATCAGATATTTTACAGCTTTAAAATCAAAGTCAGGTATTACATATTTCAAACTTAACCAAGCATAGAGGTCATCCCTATGAGAATTTGCATAAATAAAACAAATGTTCCAATGACTCTATGTCTGCTTCACAAAAGGTGCACTCATTACAATGCATAATAAATCTATTGATAATTGTAACCGGAAGTCTCGCCCATAGGCTTTCTTCCGCGTTGAAGTAAAAGGTGCATAGTTATTGGTATTGGTGTTAACGTTTCTTAGGTTGTGTTTCATGAACTTAACAGTAGTTTAGGCAGTGGCTGTTGAGATGCAATGCTCTTTAGTTCCTGTAGGTGTCGCTGTGTGTTAATGCATGGATTGTCTGATTTGTTTTGGCAGTGTTGTTTTACTGCGTTTGAGCTCAGATTTGACCTTGAATGGCAAATATTTCTTAATATTTACTGGTGTGTATTTGTGTGTATGACTAGTACAGTCAATTAGTTTTGTTGACTGTTGTACTAGTGTTTTGTCCATTAATATCTTTTTGTAAAGATTAGTTTATTTTAATACTGACTATGACATGTTATTTTTTTCTTGCTTTTACTTGTTTGTGAGTGTATGCCACATTTGTGATGTGCACATTTAATTTTTTTTTAATACATTTTGGAAAATAAAAGAAAAAAGAAAGATAGCAAGACATTTGAACCAAGAGAATGACTGAATGAATGAGAAAAGTAGATACACGTTCAAACATATTGTTCCTCAGAGAGTCATCCCACATGGACAGGCCCTGGACGCGCTTGAGTTTTAACTAGTTCCTTTCTGCTGTATCCTGGCTGTTATTTTGACAGTATTATCACTGGAGGAGAGATAAGTTGTCTTGGGAATCGGCGTGGCGCCGCTGTGTCCCTCCCCCGGTCAGACAGGCATCCCGGGGTTTGTGTTGGCGGCACCCCAGGGTTCTGGGAAGCGTCGTGCTGAACCACTGAAAGCCCCAAAACTTGTGTGCACCCTTGTTAGGGTCCCTCTGTTGCATCGCTTTTCAGAATCACTCTTTGTGTTTCCATTTCCTTGTCTAACTTTCTTCCGAATCCTACAGTTTTCCTGTGCTAAACAAACACATTCTGTCATCCTAAAACATCCTGAAAGATTTGTCTGTCTTATATTAGATTGACTCCAGATCTGAAATTTTTGTTACCAAAGTTTTTCTTCAAAGCTAATGAGGCTTAAAGGAACATTTGCTGAAAAATGTACTGGAGATGAGTTTGTTTCTTCATCAGATTTGGATAAAGCATTCCATCACTTGCTCACCTCTGCCGTCAAAATGAGAGTCCAAACAGCTGATAAAAACATCACAATAATCCACAAGGAATCCACACCACTCCAGTCCATCAATTAAAATCTTGTGAAGCTGTGTTTGTAAGAAACAAATCCATCATTAAGATGTTTTTAACTTCAAACACTTCCTCTAGTGAAAAAAAGTCTATCTCCTGTTGTCTCTCACATCAAAATCCACCCATATGTTTAGAGCTGTTTTGGACTGTTATATCAACTTATAAACAGTACTTGACCTATGCAGATTTTTCTCCTGATTCAGACAAAATTACTTTTTGACTTATATTTTAATGTTAAAATGTCTTAATGTTGCATTGGTATCTTAAAAACACGCAGCTTCTCAAGACGTTATTTAATGGACTAGACTAGAGTGATGTGGATTAGTTATGAATTGTTGTGATTTTTTATCAGCTGTTTGGACTCTTCTGACGGCATCCATTCACTGCAGAGGATCCATTGGTGAGCAAGTCTTATTAAGGAAACAAATTCATCTACATCATGGATAAATAAATAAATAAATGTAGAGCAGCTCAGATAAATTCATTTTGATGAGAAGTTTGACTCTGTATCTTGAGTGAATTTGAGCACAGTTCGAGTTTTATCAAATTATTTTTTTAGATCTCGATGTGCATCTCTGTGTGAGATAGGATTTTCCTCGTCACCTTGAGACGTTTTTGATAAAACTCTTATGTGAGCGTCATCGAGGCATAGCTTTGACTAGAATCACAGATAACGTCAAGTGTACGAAGGCTACAAAATACAAACACCTGCAGGCGACGTGATCCTTCTCAATGAGACGCAAATGACAAAGAGATGCATGCTATAGTACTAAATAATAGACATCATCATACTTTGCCAGTTGACTAATTAGCTACATTAAGAATTGCACACATTTTTTCTGAAATGCTGTTTAAATATAGAAATGAGGCTTTATTTAATTAAATATATAGTTTGTGTATATTTCCAAAAGATATATCTGAACACTGGATGAAGCCAGGTTTAAAATTCTTGTTTGATTTTGATGAAATTGGATTTCTCTTTTTTTATCACTCCATGATATATGAACAAACCCTTCAGTAAAACCTTCAAAATATAGATAAGAATAAAACTATAAGTTTTGGTGTATGGAAGTGATACTGAAGTAGAGATACAAACTCATTTGAGAAAACAGTCATTTAAATCTATAGACGTAAATAGACAAAGTTCAGTAATAAAACCATGTGAATGATATAGGAACAAACCGTTCAGTAAATATCTTCAGAATCTAGAGAGGAATAAAACTGTAAGTTTTGGTGTATGTGAGTGCAGCTGAAGTGGAGAAACAAACTCTTTTGAGAAAACAGTCATTTAAATCTCTAGACGTAAATAGACAAAGTTTAGTAATAAAACCAGACAAATGATATATGAACAAACCCTTCAGTAAAAACCTTCAGAATATAGAGAGGAATAAAACTGTAAGTTTTGGTGTATGTGAGTACAGCTGAAGTGGAGAAACAAACTAATATGAGAAAACAGTCATTTAAATCTATAGACATAAATAGACAAAGTTCAGTAATAAAACCAGGTGAATGATATAAGAACAAACCCTTCTGTAAAAACCTTCAGAATATTGTAAGGAATAAAACCGTAAGTTTTGTTGTATGTAAGTGCAGCTGAAGTGGAGAAACAAACTAATATGAGAAAACAGTCATTTAAATCTATAGACATAAATAGACAAAGTTCAGTAATAAAACCAAGCGAATGATATAAGAACAAACCCTTCAGTGAAAATCTTCAGAATATTGAAAGGAATAAAACTGTAAGTTTTGGTGTATGTAAGTGATACTGAAGTGGAGAAACAAACTCATTTGAGAAAACAGTAATTTAAATCTATAGACGTAAATAGACAAAGTTCAGTAATAAAACCAGGTGAATGATATAAGAACAAACCCTTCTGTAAAAACCTTCAGAATATTGTAAGGAATAAAACTGTAAGTTTTGGTGTATGTGAGTGCAGCTGAAGTGGAGAAACAAACTAATATGAGAAAACGGTCATTTAAATCTATAGACATACATAGACAAAGTTAAGTAATAAAACCAGGTGAATGATATAAGAACAAACCCTTCTGTAAAAACCTTCAGAATATTGTATGGAATAAAACTGTAAGTTTTGGTGTATGTAAGTGCAGCTGAAGTGGAGAAACAAACTAATATGAGAAAACAGTCATTTAAATCTATAGACGTAAATAGGCAAAGTTCAGTAATAAAACCAAGCGAATGATATAAGAACAAACCCTTCAGTGAAAATCTTCAGAATATTGAAAGGAAAAAAACTGTAAGTTTTGGTGTATGTAAGTGATACTGAAGTGGAGAAACAAACTCATTTGAGAAAACAGTAATTTAAATCTATAGACGTAAATAGACAAAGTTCAGTAATAAAACCAGGTGAATGATATAAGAACAAACCCTTCTGTAAAAACCTTCAGAATATTGTAAGGAATAAAACTGTAAGTTTTGGTGTATGTGAGTGCAGCTGAAGTGGAGAAACAAACTAATATGAGAAAACAGTCATTTAAATCTATAGACATACATAGACAAAGTTAAGTAATAAAACCAGGTGAATGATATAAGAACAAACCCTTCTGTAAAAACCTTCAGAATATTGTATGGAATAAAACTGTAAGTTTTGGTGTATGTAAATGCAGCTGAAGTGGAGAAACAAACTAATTTAGTCAAAAAAGCCTTTAAAGATAAAATTGAAATATATAGAAGTAAGATTTGGTGTATGTAAGTGATACAAAAGTAAAATGGGCAGTGTTCAGTAATAAATCCATGTGAATGATAAATAAACAAACTCCTCAGTAAAAACCTTCAGAATATAGGTAAGAATAAAACTGTAAAATTTGGTGTATGTAAGTGCTGCTAAAGCGGAAGAAAAAACTTTTAAAGATATATATTGTAAATTAAATGTACAGATGCAAAAAGATAAAGAGCAATAAACTAAACACTTAAATGTGTATTTTGAATGTTTTAGTTTTACTAATTCTGTCTACTTTGCCTGTAATATCTAGCCTTGATGCGATAGGAAGAGGTCACGAAAGATGGAGACGGTGTGAGAAGGTGATAAAGAAAATACAGAGTTCTAAACTTGGTTTGTAACCAGAAGTGCAGCAGATCTCATGACAGAAGATGAAAGAGGAGAAAACTAGGAGATAGTCGGGTCTCTTGGGTTTAGGGTGCCCATCTCCTCTGGTGGTCCGACTGTTCGCTGTCTGATATGTGACGTCTTAAAGAGATTGAGACACCTCAGGGGTCGGGCAGAAGACAGAGACCCCCGAACTCCCATTTACCACTTAAAAAGAAAGAGAGACAATGATAAATGATGAGAATAAAAATGACAGGATTTCATGTGAATATAAATTTTAAATGGATTTTGTTTTATACAGTGCTGATTATTATTAAAAAGGAAGAAGGATATTCAGTTCAGACCTGTAGTTTTATGTAAGCTTTAGAGTGCTGGCCGAGACTCCTTCCTCTATCTGGATGCTGAGGTCAGATGTGTCCTTCAGTCAGCACAACACCATGATAACACAGTAAACAGCCTGATAGAGGCCTGCACTCACACCAACACAATGAGACGCTCCCTGTCTTTCTGTTTTAGTTAGAATGAAATATCAGCATTGTGTTTAATGCATCCTGCACAGTATTACTGTATTCTGCCTTCTGCCTTCAAACGAATCATTGCATGAATACATAGTGCAATAATAAACATAGTAGTACGACATAGAAAATATATACAGCATGCTGTACTTAAATGTTTACATGCATACGGAAGCAGTTGCAAGAAAATCAAATCAATAGTAATAATGGAAAGAAGATAAAAAAACAAACAATACAAAAGAAAAACAGAAGTAAATAATGAAATTATTACTTCTGGAAATGAAGATGTTAATCATTCAGGCTCTCTAAAACTGTAATAATTTAAATAATTGTGTTTCTGTTTTTAAAAAAACTGATTTGTACTTGCAAATGATATAACATTGCTTTTGGTACGAAGGCATTTGCTAAAAAGTATTATCTAGTAAAAAATTATGTAATTCCGTATATTTTTATGTTTTTAAACTTTTCGTGCAAAAACATTGTTAATTCTACAATAATATAATATCAACAAAAATTTTGTTTGGTTTTGTTGACATGGTTTTGTTGTTTTACTCTTTTTTTATCACTCCATAAATCAGAAAATACTATTAACAGACATTTATGGATGTGAATGTTGAAAAAAATCAGGGGAATGACATGTAAACAAAATCTTCAGTAAAATCCTTCAGAATATAGAGAGGAATAAAACTGTAAGTTTTGGTTTATGTAAGTGCTGCTGAAGCGGAGAAAAAACTTTTTAAGATATGTATTGTAATTAAAATCTACAGACACAAATACATAAAGTGCAATAAAAAATCAGGTGAATGACATATAAACAAAACCTTCAGTAATATCCTGCAGAATACAGATAGGAATAAAACTGTAAGTTTTGGTTAATGTAAGTGCTGCTGAAGTGGAGAAAAAACTTTTTAAGATATGTTTTGTAATTGAAATCTACAGCCGCAAATAGATCAAGTGCAATAATAAAATCAGGTGAATGATATATGAACAAACCCCTCAGTAAAATCCTTCAGAATACATATAAGATTAAAACTGTAAGTTTTGGTGTATGTAAGTGCTGCTGAAGTGGAGAAAAAACTTTTTAGATTTGTATTGTAATTGAAATCTACTGATGCAAATAGACTAAGTGCAATAATGAAATCGGGCAAATGATATATGAACAAACCCCTCAGTAAAAACATTCAGAATATCAATAGGAATTAAACTGTTAAGTTTGGTGTATGTAAGTGTGCAAAAGTGGTGAACTTAAAAAAAAAAGATTTTAAAAAATAATCAACATTATTAAAGTAAAAGCAACCAATTAGTTTATGTAGCTCCTGGAAAATTGTTTTACAAAATAATTTCATCAAAAAAAATACTAAATAGCATAATTTGAATGTTAATATAAATCACTCAGGTTGTTTATAAGTGTCTTTCAAACTCTAAACTAAAATCATAAAGAAGATTAAAACAGTCTATGCTGCAGGCTTATATTGCAAATAGAAATAGTAAAAAAAAAAATCACAAGAAGTTAAGAAATCATGTTAAAAACGAACTCTACATTGCTGTTCTGATATGTCTATAGATTTAGATTTGATTAAATAGTATAGCACAACAAGTAATCAATTTGAATCACAGATCTGTTCGTTTGTCATGTATCTCTATGGATCTCTATGAGCGTGTTTGGCTTCAGTGTTTTCAAGTTGTTGTTTTTTTTTTTTTGTGATTCTAGAGATGCCAAAAGCCATTCCTTTTAAATAAAGAGTTGAGTCAGTCACACGTAGGTCAAGTCTGGTATTCCAAATAATTGACTGAGTAAAGCGAACGCCTCAGATCACACTGAAGCTTGGCTGATCTTTGGCTGCACGTCTGCGTATTGCTGTGTTGCAGTCATGCTGTTTACTTAGAACGATAAGCTATGATGGATGTCCAGTGACCACAGCACAGGTCAGCACTGCATCACAGCAGATAACGCAAAACCATCCGCATGCGCTTAGTAGTAGGCTAGTGGATTTATAAAATGAAAACTACACGTATACATATATTGAAGCCAAATGATTGAGATCAAGATTTTATAATGTTTTCACCAATGTTGCATTAATTTGATCAAAAATACAGTAAAAATTGTGAAATATTATTACAATTTAAAGTAACTGTTTATTATATGAATATATGCATCATTACTCAGTGTCAAATGATACTTTAGAAATCATTCCAATGCTGATTTGCTGCTTAAGAAACATTTCTCATTATTATCAATGTTGAAATGTTGTCATACATTTTTATTTTTAGGATTCACAAATAAATAGGGGTCAAAGATGAAGGGTTTAAGCATAAAAACAATAAGTATAATACTGCTTTAAATATTACAAAATTTTAAAACCTTTTTGTTTAATTTAATTGCATTTGTGTTTTTGTTTTCATATCAAAAAAATATATATCATAAATTTTTCCCTAATTTACAGAAGACACCCACTAAAATGTAATTCAGTGTCAGTCTTGTCAGGCATATTTACAACAAAAATCAATTTAAGACATGTTAAAAGACAAATTACTTTCACCCCAAATACTAATTAGTTGCAATTCTACATTTTTTTAAAATTTGCCACTATCCTAGGTTTTGCCCATTTGTCAGTAATATTTTTTTACTAATTTAAAATACAATAAAATTTAATATTCTCCCTTATTCCTTTATATATTTGAATATGCACAAGTCAGAATAAGCATGTTGTTTAATTTTTACTGAATGACAGTGTAACATTATTTCAACCAAATTTTGACATTTGATTCTCAAAAACATTTTGGAAACCTTAAAAGTAGACACTTTACGTACATTTAAAGTGCTTTCTATGGACATAAAATCACTTTTGTAAATTTCTTTTGATATGAACCCATAGAAAGTTCAAAAGAGCAGAATTTGTTTGAAATATTAAAAATATTTTGTACTATTATAAAAGTCTTTATTGTCACTTTCGATCAATTTAATGCATCCTTGATTAATAAACTTTTAATACACACTTTTTTGTGGTATATGCTTCTGTTTCCAGTGGAAAGATGCCATTTTTCCAGTGGAAATGCTATGCATCAGAGTCAAGATTCTAGATGTTAAATGAGACGAGGAGAATCCTCTTCATGATGGTGTGTACAGGTGTGTGTGAAGACTATCAGTATTATTTTCCTCTGTGGACTCAGTGAGTTCACGCTCGGGTCTTGAACCGGCCAGGTAAACACTGGTGACCCTCTTGAAAGTTTCCTCCTCCTTCCTCATTATATCAGTGATGCACGTTGTGTTACAATGACGCTTTCAAGTGCCCCACTTTCTTTTTTTAAGCAAACTATTAGTCTAATTTTGAAGGCCACACTCGGACACGTGTTCCAAAAACTATGTAGGCAGCATTTTAAGGAAGTGTAGACACACTTGTTTCTAAGATGCCTTTGGCACTTATCCTTCTGAGAAACAAATGCATTGCTCAGCATAAACTCAATAGCAAAATCCATCTAAGATGAAATTGACTTATAAAACTAAATTGACTATTTGTGCACTTCAAAACATGTTTAGCTCTAAATATATGATTTATGTGTTTGCATTGCATATTAAATGTTCATCAACATATACTAATCGACTAAATGTGATGCATATATTGTCAGTCATACATAAATAAAACAGGTTAGATTTCTATAAATGCACTAATAAACTGGCAGTGATTTAAATTCATAATAACCAGGTTTATATATTTTTCATTTCAGAGATTTGTTTTAATCTCACACATTTTAACTAATTTAACATATTTATTAGCCCTATGTTCATACTTTTTAACAGAATACATTTTCACAGTGAACATATTTATGTTGATTCCAAGCCATTTTAGTATCATTGAGATATTTATATAATTTTGATTAATATTTTGAATATTGTTTTTACATTTTTTGCTTTCATTCTAAGTTTTTTCTCAGTTTTCTTCTATATATCTATATATTTCTCTAGTTTTCATTCGTTTTTATATCAGTTTAGGTTTTATTTTAGCAGCTTTTTAATTATTTATTGTTTATATTGGTCATGCTAAATTTAAATTTAATTTTTCTCAGTTGTTACAAATATTTCTCTAGTTTTCTTTCGTTTTTATAGGCTTTATTTTAGTACTTCAAGATAATCTGAATAAAAAAAGAATTTTTGCCCTGGCAACTTGCTAATTTTTTTTTTAAATGTATTTATTTTTTTAATGGCTGTTTATATTTTTCATGCTACATTTTATTGAATTTTTCTCAGTTTTATTTTCTTATTTTCATTCTGATTATCTTGATGTACTGAAATAAAACCTAAACTGATATAAAAATGAATGAAAAACTGAGAAAAATGCAACAAAATTTAGCATGAAAAATATAAACAGCAATAAAAAAACATTAATTTAAAAAATCAGCAAGTTGCCAAGGCAAAATTTCTTTTTCTTTTTTTCATTCAGATTATCTTGATGTACTAAAATAAAATCTAAACTGATATAAAAAAAAAAACTAGAGAAATATTTAAAGATTAAAAAACCATCCAGATATATTAAAAAAGTAAAAACTAATAAAAATGACAAAAACAGCACAAACAAGTACTAAAACATTTTAAATAGTTTGAAATATTAATAAAAATTAATAGTATGTCAATGATACTAAAATAACACCGGTAAATAATTAATTACTAATTAATAATATTTATAAAAAAATAACTACTTAATTAAATCATAAACATTTTAAATCAATAATTATTATAATAAAAAATGTAAATAAATAATAGGCTAATATAGGAGTTAATGATGTATAACAATGCAAAATAATTTGAAAATACAAACGAAATATTAAACATAATAAAAAAGTTTACTATTAAATAATTTCGTGCATTTTAAAAATGTTACTTTAAATAAAATAAAAAACTGAACTGAAAAAAATAAATAAAAATCAGCTTTGTCAAGGCAAAAATTCTTATTTTCATTCAGATTATCTCGATGTACTAAAATAAAACCTAAATTAATGAAAACTAGATACAAAACTGAGCAGAAAAAAATAGAAATAATAAAATAGAAATAGAAATAATAAAAATAATATTCAAATATTTATAAAAAACTATAATAGTATCTCAATGATATTAAAATAGCTTAAAATCAACATAAATCAGTTTATTGTGAAAATGTATTTGTTAAAAAGTATGAAAATGATAAATGTTCAATTAGTTAAAATGTGCAAGATTGAAACCAATTTGATTTATCGATAAATCAATAAATATATAAACCTAGTTATTATGAATTTAAATCACAGTCAGTTTATTAGTGCTATTACAGTTTTATTTATGTATAACTTTTAATTAATATATATTTATATATATATATATATATTTTTTATATATATATATATATATATATATATATATATATATATATATATATATTTTTTTTTTTTTTTTTTTTTTTTTTAACAAGAAACAATTTGACAATATAAGATCTTTTGACAATAAGATGTTACATCAACAAAGCTCAAGGCACTTACTAAAAAAAATTATTTGTTTACCAGCACGTCATGTGAACATTCAATTTTAACATCTAGATGTTAAAAAAAAATAAATGTAAAAAACTTTACATAAATATTTTAGGTCAAAGAGGTTCAGCAGACAAAAAAGTTTGGAAAACCCTGGTCCCGTAGCACATAAACAGCCAGTTTAAAACCGATCATGAGAATCTGAAACACTGCCTGAAATCTTAAATGCAGAACAGGGCTTCGTCCCACCCAATGCTTCACACACTTTCTGGTGGTCACCACCTCTTCCTCGTCTTCGCATCTGAGAAAAACATGGTAAGGAGAGTTTGAGAGCAGAGCTGATAAGAGCCCAACGCTCCATTAGTCTCTCTAATTAGTTTGGAATAGTTTGTGAGTTCAGCTTCACATCGGCCCAATGCCACAGCAGCGTAAACTGACAGAACCAAACACTGCACAGACATCAGTGTGTGTGTGTGTGTGTGTGTGTGTGTGTGTGTGAGAGACAGATCATCCACTTGAACACACTTCCCATATTGTAGTGCTGCTAGTAATTTTAGTGTGTCATCCATAGACAGATGCCTTCTAAGGAATCCTAACTGATTTTACTCTACATATAGCCTACCACAGAAAACCTCAAATTACAAACAAATGTTAACATAAAAATACAAACTTAAAAACATTCAGGCCTAAGTTCAAGATTTGTGTATTTGAATTGCATATATTGAATTTTTGACATAAACTAATGCACATAATGTGATGCATATTTATCAATCATGCATAAATAAAAAGGGTAAAAAAAATAGGTCAGATGTCTGCACTCAAAAATCATGGCTATATGCAACTACAGTCGTGGCCAAAAAGTTTCGAGAATGACACAAATATTAGTTTTCACAAAGTTTGCTGCTAAACTGCTTTTAGATCTTCTGAAATTTAGTTTAATTTTTTCTCCGTTTTTAAAAAATATCAGTTTAGGTTTTATTTTAGTACATCAAGATAATCTGAATGCAAAAGAACAATTTAGGCTTGGCAACTATCTTATTTTATTTATTTATTTTTGTTTATATATTTCATGCTACATTTAGTAGATTGTTCCTCAGTTCTTTTAAAATATTTCTTTCATTTTTATTCAGTACAATTAAAATAAGACATTTTGTCTTTTTATTTTTTAGATGTCATTTATATTTTTCATGCTAAATTTAGTTGAATATTTCTTAATTTTCTCTAGGTTTCTTTCATTTTTATACCATTTAAGGTTTTATTTTAGTACATCAAGATAATCTAAATGTTAATCTAAAAAATTAGCTGATTTTTAGTGTTTATCTGATTGACCAATCAGAAACAAGTATTGTAGAGATACGTCTAATATGATTGGTTAACCTCATCCTTATCTATTAGCATACATAATGTTATGCAATGCAATATTTGTTTTTCAGGTGTCTATCAACTTGTACTAGTATCGTTTACAATGTTTTACAAACCTGACTAGGAACTGATTCACTGATGCATTTTATCCACTAAAGTGAATATTGAAAGTTAAAAAACGCAGCATTGTGCAATTATATTTAATGTGGTTTAATCTAAAGTGACCAGAATGTTCCCCAAGAAGCTCTAGAGGAAAATAACAAGGCTTTCTGCCCTTTCATTTTTTTCATTTCTTCAGTAATTATTTACATGCAAGGTCGCAGCGGCTGCGAGAGAAATTTAGGGAGTGTGTGTCTGACAAAGAGAGTGAGACGAAAAGAGAGAAACCTTCCTCCCTTCCCTTCTCTCCGCCTGCCGCTCAAGGCCGAGTGTTTCCTCCTCCAGCAGAAATACAGTTACAGATCTGCTTATCAAAGCGCTATCGGAAGCAAACACACCTGGAGCTGAGCGAGAGACAGAGAGAGAGACACAGAGAGAAAGAGAGAGAGAGAGAGAGAGGTTCATCCACTGACAGTGTGGATTTGAGGGGAAATGATTGCATTTGATCCATTCAGGCTGTGTGTGTTTGTATGTGTATGGCAAGCTATTTTAACCTAAAATATACTAAGCGTTACTCGTTGTAAATGCATTTTTACAAGTAACAATTCCATTAGAGAGCTCTATAATCCAATTCCTACTAGTAACAATTCCAATTAGAGAGCACTACAAATGAATTTTTACTAGTCATATGTCTCCATTGACTTCCATTGATTTTTAATTACAGAGCTCTACAATTTCATTTTTACTGGTAACAGTTCCAATTAGAGAGCTCTCTAATTCAGTTTTTATTAGTTAGAATTCCATTTAGGTCTCTAGTTCAATTCTTACTAGTAAGAACTGAATTAGAGAGCTCTTTAATACAATCATAGAGCTCTGCATTCTGTTTTTTTTTTACCAGTAAAAATTTTATTGTAGAGCTCTCTAGCTGCATTTTTACGAGTAATAATTAAATTAGAGAGCTCTCTATTCTGAATTGTTACTCGTAAAGACAATTAGAGAGCTCTGTAATTAGAATTATTACTAGTAAAAATTGATTTAGAGAGCTCTCTAATTCTAATGTTACTAGTAATAATTCAATTGTAGAGCTCTGTAATTAAAAATGAATGGAAGTCAATGGAGACATTTGACTAGTAAAATTTATTTGTAGAGCTCTCTAATTGGAATTGTTACTAGTAAAAATTGTATTATAGAGCTCTATGATTGAATTGTTACTGGTAAAAATGCAATTACGTCGAGTAACGCTTAGTATATTTTAGGCTAAAATGGCTTGCCATACATGTGTGTTTATTTGTGTGTTGGCAATGGGAAATTTTTACTAGTAACAATTCCAATTAGAGAGCTCTCTAATTCAGTTTTTATTAGTAAGAATTCCATTTGGGTCTCTAGTTCAATTGTTGCTAGTAAGAACTGAATTAGAGAGCTCTTTAATTCAATAATAGAGCTCTGCATTCTGTTTTTTTACCAGTAAAAATTTTATTGTAGAGCTCTCTAGCTGCATTTTTACGAGTAATAATTAAATTAGAGAGCTCTCTATTCTGAATTGTTACTCGTAAAGACAATTAGAGAGCTCTGTAATTAGAATTATTACTAGTAAAAATTGATTTAGAGAGCTCTCTAATTCTAATGTTACTAGTAATAATTCAATTGTAGAGCTCTGTAATTAAAAATGAATGGAAGTCAATGGAGACATTTGACTAGTAAAATTTTTTTGTAGAGCTCTCTAATTGGAATTGTTACTAGTAAAAATTGTATTATAGAGCTCTCTGATTGAATTGTTACTGGTAAAAATGCAATTACGTCGAGTAACGCTTAGTATATTTTAGGCTAAAATGGCTTGCCATACATGTGTGTTTATTTGTGTGTTGGCAATGGGAAATTTTTACTAGTAACAATTCCAATTAGAGAGCTCTATAATTCAGTTTTTATTAGTAAGAATTCCATTTAGGTCTCTAGTTCAATTGTTGCTAGTAAGAACTGAATTAGAGAGCTCTTTAATTCAATCATAGAGCTCTGCATTCTGTTTTTTTACCAGTAAAAATTTTATTGTAGAGCTCTCTAGCTGCATTTTTACGAGTAATAATTAAATTAGAGAGCTCTCTAATCTGAATTGTTACTCGTAAAAACAATTAGAGAGCTCTGTAATTGGAATTATTACTAGTAAAAATTGATTTAGAGAGCTCTCTAATTGTAATGTTACTAGTAATAATTAAATTGTAGAGCTCTGTAATTAAAAATGAATGGAAGTCAATGGAGACATTTGACTAGTAAAATTTATTTGTAGAGCTCTGTAATTGGAATTGTTACTAGTAAAAATTGTATTATAGAGCTCTCTGATTGAACTGTTACTGGTAAAAATGCAATTACGTCGAGTAACGCTTAGTATATTTTAGGCTAAAATGGCTTGCCATACATGTGTGTTTATTTGTGTGTTGGCAATGGGAAATTTTTACTAGTAACAATTCCAATTAGAGAGCTCTGTAATTCAGTTTTTATTAGTAAGAATTCCATTTAGGTCTCTAGTTCAATTGTTGCTAGTAAGAACTGAATTAGAGAGCTCTTTAATTCAATAATAGAGCTCTGCATTCTGTTTTTTTACCAGTAAAAATTTAATTGTAGAGCTCTCTAGCTGCATTTTTACGAGTAATAATTAAATTAGAGAGCTCTCTATTCTGAATTGTTACTAGTAAAAATTGTATTATAGAGCTCTCTGATTGAATTGTTACTAGTAAAAATGCAATTACGTCAAGTAACGCTTAGTATATTTTAGGCTAAAATGGCTTGCCATACATGTGTGTTTATGTGTGTTGGCAATGGGAAATTTGCACCTGCATAAACCAATGGAATAATGTTACAGCTCATACAAACTCACACCTGTCAGTGCAAACCAACACACAAACACACACAGGTCATGGTCAAAAGCATCTGGCTGCTCAATCTTGATTTCATACTGTTTTCAACATACACTGCTGCTCAAAAGTTTGGGATCAGTAAGATTTTTAATGGTTTTAATGGGATAGTTCACCCAAAAATGAAAATCTGATGTTTATCTGCTTACCCCCAGGGCATCCAGGATGTAGGTGACTTTGTTTCTTCAGTAGAACACAAACGAAGATTTTTAACTCAAACCGTTGCAGTCAGTCATATAATGGCAGTCAAGGGTTACCAAATCTTTAAGAGTAAAAAAAACATACACTGTCAAAACTAAATTAAACCCTGCGGCTCGTAACGATGCATTGAGGTCTTAAGACATAAAACGATCAGTCTGTGCAAAAAACAGTATTTATATCATTATTTATCTCTGAATTCAGAGAATTCTACTCTCCTGAGCGAGTTCACATCAGGCGGCGTGTGCTGCGTCAACGTGATCTGCCATAGTAGATCTTAAAGATTTGGTAACCATTGACTGCCATTATATGACTGACAGAGTACAACGGTTTGAGTTAAAAATCTTCATTAGTGTTCTCCTGAAGAAACAAAGTCACCTACATCTTGTATGCCCTGGGGGAAAGCAGATAAACATCACATTTTCATTTTTGGGTGAACTATCCCTTTAAAAGATGTTTCTTCTGCTCATCAAGGCTGATTTATTTGATCAAAAATACAGAAAAAAACTGTAATATTATGAAATGTTATTTCTATGTGAATATATTTTAAAATCTAATTTATTCCTGTGATACAAAGCTATATTTCAGCATCATTACTCCAGTCTTCAGTGTCACATGATCTTTCAGAAATTATTCTAAAATTCTGAATTGCTGTTCTTTGATAAATAGTAATGATCAGCTTTGAAATTACAGGAATAAATTACATTTTAAAATATATATTTAAACAAAACAGTAATATTGTGAAATATTATTGCAATTTAAAATAGTGGGTTTTTATTTTAATATACTTTAAAACAGAATTTATTTCTGTGATGCAAAGCCGAATTTTTATCAGCTGTTACTCCAGTCTTCAGTCTCACATGATCCTTCAGAAATTATTCTAATATACTGATTTATTATCAAACTTGGAAACATATATATTTTTGGAATTCTTTGATTAATAAAAGGTTAAAAAGAACAGCATTTATTTAAAATAGAAATGTTTTCTAACAATATACACTACTGTTCAAAAGTTTAGAGTCTGTACATTTTTGTTCTTTCTTTTTTTGTAAGAAATTAATACTTTTATTCACCAAGGATGTGTTAAATTGATAAAAAGTGATAGTAAAGATTTTTTTTATTTCAAATAAATGCTGTTCTTTTTAACTTGTATTCATCAAAAAAAAAAAAAAAAAACCTGAAAAACAATTTGTTTCCAACATTGATAATTCTAATTATAAATCAGCATATTAGAATGATCTCTGAAGGATCATGTGACACTGAAGACTGGAGTAACAACTGATGAAAATTCAGCTTTGCATCACAGGAATAAATTATATTTTAAAGTATATTAAAATAAAAACCATTATTTTATATTGTAATAACATTTTGCAATATTACTGTTTTTTTTCTGTATTTTTCATCAAATAAATGCAGCCTTGATGAGCAGAAGAGATGAGCATTACAAGTCTTACTGATCCTAAACTTTTGAGCGGCAGTGTATAGATATTTAATCCAACATAATGCTAATATAATAATATTTCTTTAAATACTTTTTACTTTACTTTATTTATTTTATTTTTATATACAGTCGAAATCAAAAGTTTAAATATACCTCGCAGAATCTGCAAAATGTAATTTATTTGACCAAAATAAGGGGAATCATACAAAATGCATGTTATTGTTTATTTAGTACTGACCTGCATAAGATATTTCACATAAAATATGTTTACATATAGTCCACAAGAGAAAATAAGAGTTAAATTTATAAAAATAAAAAAAACTGTTCAAAAGTTTACATCCCGTTGATTCTTAATACTGTGTTGTTCCATGAATGATCCACAGCTGTGTTTTTTTGTTTAGTGATAGTTGTTCACGAGTCCCTAGTTTGTCCTGAACAGTTAAACTGCCTGCTGTTCTTCAGAAACATCCTTCAGGTCCCACAAATTCTTTGGTTTTCCAGCATTGTTGTGTATTTGAACCCTTTCCAACAATGACTGTATGATTTTAAGATGCATATTTTCACACTGAAGACAACTGAGGGACTCATATGCAACTATTACAGAAGGTTCAAACACTCACTGATGCTCCAGAAGGAAACACAAGCATTAAGAGCTGGGGGTGAAAACTTTTGACCAGAATGACGATGTGTACATTTTTCTTATTTTGCCTAAATATCACATTTTTTTCATTTAGTTTTGTGGACCACAAAACCAGTCATAAGGGTACATTTTTCGAAATTGAGATTTATACATCATCTGAAAGCTGAATAAATAAACTTCAATTGACGTATGGTTTGTTAAGATAGGACAATATTTGGCTGAGATACAACTGTTTGAAAATTTGGAATCTGAGGGTGCAAAATAATTGGAATATTGAGAAAAACGCCTTTAAAGTTGTCCAAATGAAGATCTTAGCAATGCATATTACTAATCAAAAATTAAGTTTTGATATATTTACGGTAGAAAATGTACAAAATAACTTCATGAAACATGATCTTTACTTAATATCCTAATGGTTTTTGCCATAAAAGAAAAATACCTGTGCTACTTTTGTGCTCCGGGGTCACATATATTGTAAATTGTAAATATGAAGAACTGTGTGCTTGCATAAGGAATCAGTTCTAACTAATTTGTCCTTGCGGTGTTAAGCGTCTCCTTAACCTGCTGTCTGGCCGTTTACATACGTCTGGAATTTATGAGTCAGTCCTGGGAAAACAGGATATTTATAGAGAGGATCTCCAATGATGAGTCACATTATAAATGTCTTTGCTTTTCTGTTATTTTAAACTATATTTTCTGGAGCGCTTGATAAGTGTCTGTGAAAATAAAAAGTGC
Source organism: Garra rufa (assembly GCF_049309525.1). Lineage (NCBI taxonomy): Eukaryota > Metazoa > Chordata > Actinopteri > Cypriniformes > Cyprinidae > Garra > Garra rufa. The sequence goes on from NC_133373.1 coordinate 45,710,601, forward strand.
GTTTCAGAGTTCATGTCCGTGGATTTATGCTCCTCTTGAATTCTGCACAATGACATCATACACGATTTAAGCGTCAAAACGGGTTTAGAGGTCATTTGTAAAGATTTTCGGGAGGTTTTGAAATTTTCGCAGGTGTTTAATGGTAAATTCAGTTCAAAAGTTTGAGATCTGTAATTTTTTAAAAATGCTTTTGACTGCATTTATTTGACCAAAAATACATTAAAAATTCTGATATAATATTAGTATTTAAAATAGCTATTTTCTATGTGAATATCTGTTCAAATTTAATTAATTTCTGTGATCCAAGCTGAATTTTCAACATCATTACTGCAGTCTTCAGTGTCACCCGATCCTTCAGGAATCATTCTAATATGCTGATTTGCTTCTCAAGAAACTTTTCTGATTATTAGCAGTTAAAAACAGTTGTGCTGCCCAATATTTTGTGTTGTTCAGGATTCACAGATGAAAAGAAAGTTCAAAAGAACAGCATTTATTTGAAAACAAAATCTTTTGTAACTTTATAAAGTCAAGAGCTGTCGATCTCCGAATGCGAGGATGGATAGCTCCTAAAGCATATTTCCATATAAATGCACGGCTAATTCGTTGTTTTGTCGCAAGTGAAAAACAATATTAACCTTCTAGTTGTAAAAAGAGCCTCATATAAGCCTAATATTTCATTCTATGGAGTCCATTCATTCGCATTCAGAGATGGACACTTCTTGACTGGCGAGACGGCCGCGAGCAGAAACCCAAACAGTGAAAGTGAGTTGTTCAAAACCTTTCTTTTTAGTAAACTCTGTGTACACAAACGATGTTCTCAATGCTGGAGTTCATGTGTAGAGACCCAGGCGTTACTTCCAGCAAAGTTTCATGGTGTGTCGAGCCTTCTTAGTGTTGTAAAAATATCGATTTTGATGCGCTCAAAGTTATGCCCCTAGTTCTCCCATTCACCGGCCATTGACCACCAAACGAAATCACGGTCAATCTCAAAAGCGGCTCGTTTCTCATAATTATGCTTTTAGATATAAGTTTGTCTCGTTTACAGTAAAACAAACAGCCCAGGTTGCATTTTGGCAACAGTTATCCTTTAATGAAAGGTTTTGACATCAGATGGTAAAACCCACTTTGTGTCCCCTAAATGTGTGGGTTCTGTACGCCGGTGGCTGGTTTGGGCCGCTGTGATGGTTCCCACAGGTCAGCCGGTCCCGTCACTATCAGGGTCCGTCTGCAGCAGGAGCCCTGACGTCAGCCGGGTCTGATAAGGGGGTCCGGCGGAGCTGAAGGGGGTTTAGACTAACAGAGACAGTCTGGATAAGAGCTCAGACTGATAAGAGCCGGCCTGTGGAGCCCTATTGTTC
>NC_133373.1:45712458-45773286 GCF_049309525.1 Garra rufa
AATTGCTTTAAGTTTTAGTAATTTATAGTGTTTTATTTTTTTCTGTTTCAGAATTTTTTGTATATTTATTAAAAGTTGTTTTTATTTTTATATTTAGTTTTTTTGTAGCCTTTTTTAATTTTAGAAATTTTGTAGTGTTTTTGTCATTTTTTATTTATTTTTTGTCTATTTTTATTTCTGTTTCAGTTTAGTTGTTTTAAATAAAATATTTAGTATTGTATTAATATTTATTAATTTATTATTAATTTAATTACATATTTTCTCTCATTGTGTGTGCGTCCATAAGCACTGCTGTTTTAGTATCGTTAATAATATATTTAATCATTAAATATTAATTTATTTTTAATATTTATTTAAATTATATCATTCATGTTTATTAGATTTTATTTCACAATTTCCTGCTTTAAGTTTTAGTAATTTTGCAGTGTTTTATTTTTTCTGTTTTAGTTTAATAATTTTATGTACTATAAAATATTAAGTATTTAATATTTATATAATATAAATGTAATGTAATTATGTATGTGTGTGTGTGTGTGTGTGTGTGTGTGTCATTTTTATATATTTATTAATAGTTGTTTTATATTTATTTTTTGTTCTTTTTTGTATTCATTAATTTTTATTTCTGTTTCAGTTGAATTATTTTTAAATAAAATATTTTATATTTATAAATTTTTTCTAATTTTATAGTTTTTAGTAATTTTTTATAATTTTGTAGTGTATTTTTGTTGTTTTTATTTTATGCTAGGTTTTACTAATTTGTAGTGTTTTTGTCATTTTTATATTTATTTTAATATTATTTTATATCATTTATACATACATATATATATATATATATATATATATATATATATATATATATATATATAGTATGTCTATTTTTTATGAATTTTTGTTATTTTCAAACAAAAATATTTAGAATTTAATATTTATTAATTTAGTATTTAATATTTGTTTCAGTTCAGTTATTGTCAGTAATTTAACAAATTTAAACAAATTAGCATTTAATATGTAATCATTTAATGTTATTTTGTTATTAATTTAATTGTAAAATGTAAATATATACAAATATTTAATTTTAATATATTTATTCGTTTTTATATTTATACTTTCAGTTGTGTTTTTAATTTGAGTGTTTTGTAGTGTTTTTTTTTGTCATGTCTATTTATGTTTTATTCATTTTTATTTCTGTTCCCTTTTTTCAGTAATTTTTAGTATTAATACTAAAACATCTAGTATTTCATATTTATTAATTTAATTAGTTTTTACTTTTTTTGGTTTTCATTTTATTTTTAGTTTTTTTTATTTTGTGTTATTTTTAATAATTTTTATTTTTATAATTATTTTAATAATAAAACAGAACTTCAGTCATCTGACAAATGTTTTTATTACATCATCAAGGTCAAGGTCAGATTTAGGGTCCACAAGATCAAAATACAGCACAAACTGATGGCTATACAGTGTGTTTCTGACGTTTTTATTAGTGGTTTTGTTGGACTGGAGCTGGTCAGAGTTCATGAAGCCCTCGCTATTAGCACAAAACCACTGAAACCACACTAAACCTGATTATGAGGACGTGGCACGAATGCGATAGCGCTAATAACGCCAATAAATATCTACTTGACCTTCTCACAACTTTACTCGTCTTTCACAAACACTTTCTGAATCTAATAACCAGGTGCTTCAGGTTATTGCTCTTGTGGTTAGTAGAGCCAACTCCATTGGTTTGCACTGGTAATCAACACATTAAGTCGTCTTGAGAAAGCCAACTAACTGAAATGCTATTTAAACTTAATATTCTTCTTCTTCCGCTGAGACTAATATTTCTGACTACTCTTTCTCCTAGAGCTTTAACTCTCCAAACTCCAAACTCAGGCCAGATATTCAGACTGATCTGACTCCAGTTGCTGGATCTTTTCAGACTGATCCGACTTACGGTTTTCCTAAAAATAATGATTAAAACTGGGAAAAATCCCATAGACTTACATTGAGGGAATGTTCATATGATCAACACTATTCAAACTCCAACTGACAAAACTCCCACAATCCTTTGAGACTCAATCAAACTGCCCTTCTGTTATATTTCTAATCCATTCAAACTAACTCGCTAATCATGCTAGAAAATTGCTAGTAACATGCTAATCACGCTAGAAACATGCTAATAACATGTTAATCATGCTAAAAACATGCTAGCAACGTGTTAATCATGCTAGAAACATGTTAACAACTTGGTAATCATGTTAGAATCATGCTATCAACTTGCTAATCATGCTAGAAACATGCTAGCAAAGTGCTAATCATGTTAGAATCATGCTAGCAACGTGTTAATCATGCTAGAAACATGTTAACAACTTGGTAATCATGTTAGAATCATGCTAGCAACTTACTAATAATGCTAGAGTCATGCTAACAACATGCTAGTAACATGTTAATCATGCTAGAAACATGCTAACAACTCGCTAATCATATTAAAAACATGCTAGCAACATGTTAATCATGCTAGAAACATGTTAACAACTTGGTAATCATGTTAGCATCATGCTAGCAACTTACTAATCATGCTAAAAACATGCTAGCAACATGCTAATCATGTTAGAAACATGCTAACAACTTGGTAATCATGCTAGAAACATGTTAATCATGCTAGAAACATGATAACAACTTGCTAATCATGTAAATCTATCAAACATTAAGCTTTTAAAACTACTAAACTTCAAATTATTTCATACTGAAAACCCTCAAACTTAAAACGTTTAAAACTTAGAAATCTACTTAAACTTTTTAAACTTTTTTACACTGTTCAAACTTTTTCAAACTTTCTTGTCCAGCTTTCTCAAGCCAACTTATCTTACTTATCTAGTTTTAAATATTATTTTATGTAATTAATTTAATTAATTAATATAAATATATATAAAAAAAGGTTTTAATAATTTATTAATAATTTATTACAGAATTATTTTAAATATATATTTAATATAGTAATAAATTATGTATTATTTAATATCATTTTATTTTCATTGTTCATCTTAATGATTTAATTAATCAATACAGCTTTACATCAACTCATGAATCGGCAGTTTGGGAAACAGTTTGGGAATGTGTGTGTGTGTGTGTGTGTGTGTGTGTGTGTGTGTGTGTGTGTGTGTGTGTGTGTGTGTGTGTGTGTGTGTGTGTGTTGAATTCTTATCAGTGTTTCTCTCGTCCATTGGCTCAGTGTTTGTTCGCCAGTCGGACTTTAGCCTGTTCTTATCTGAAGGTGAGGCTCTGGATGCCCACCTCTCTCTCTCTCTCTCTCTCTCTCTCTCTCTCTCTCTCTCTCTCTCTCTCTCTCTCTCTCGCTTTTCATGTGTTCTATAAATAAACACAAGCAATAAAAAAACCAAGCAACAACCAAGCGAGTAACATTTCAGAGTAAATCTCACGATGACGCACAAAAACGTGTATTCTTCAAATGAAAAATAAATTATGAATATTTTAGAATTTATTGTAAACATTCATATTTTTGAACAAAGATTACATACATTTGTTAAATAAATGAATAAAATAATAAATTACTGAAATGCATTTTTTTAAGATCAGCATTAGATTTAGATTTATATGTTTGTTTTTTTCATTAATATTTATTTAGCAATTATCAACTGAGGGAACTCCATTATCCTATTTTAGTGTTATAGTATTTTCTTTATATTTTAATTTATATATATTATTTAAATTTTTGTGTGTTTTTGTCATATTTTAGTAATTTTTTGTTGTTTTTATTCTATTTATTTTTAATTATTTACTTTTTAAAATATATTTAGTAATTGCTGTTTCAGTTTAGTTATTTTCAGCCTTACTTTTATAGTTTTTATTCTTATACTTTCTTTTTATTTTCATTTTCATTGAAGTTTTTGTGTGTTTATTATATTTATGTCTATTTATTTTTATTTCCTTTTTTTAGTTTAGTTATTTTTAGTCATAGTTTTTATTAGTTTATTATAGTATTTTATTATGTTCATGTATTTATATTAATTTTAAAAAAGTTTTCAGTTTTATAGTTTTTTAAATATTTTTTGTTTTTATAGATTTTAGTAATTTGTAGTAATTGTGTAGTGTATTCTTTTTTTTAATGTCTGTTTATTTTTATTTCCATTTTAGTTTAGTTATTTTCAGTCATAGTTTTAGTTTTATATTTTCTTTTTTCTTTTTAATATGTATTATTTTAATTTTTGTAAAAGTTTTTTGTGTATATTTTTTGTCTACAGTATATAGATTTTAGTGTTTTTTGTAATTTTGTTGTTTTTGCTATTAGTATGTTTTATTATTATTCATATTTTTTATCATTAGTATATTAAAATTATTATTAAACCTTCATATTTTTAACAAAGATTTTTTTTTGTAATATTAAAATATTTTTGTTTAGACAAATAAAGTTTTTTTTCTGTGGCATTCTGACATATCTGTAATATATTTTCATTTTTTTAATAATTAATAAAATTTGTAAAAATAAATTAATTAATTAATAAATTACTGAAATGCATTTTTTTATCAGCAAGCATAAATTAAATTCATTACAACAAATAATGCTTTATTGATAATGCACTTTTGACCTTTTTTTTGCACTTTTGCACGTTTGTATTATTAATTTTTCTCTATATTATTTTATTGCATGAGGTCATCTGAGGGAACTCCCATAATCGATTAATTTGCATTCAACATCATAAAACTTTGATAAATATGCAAAACATTTCTTCTACTTGACTCTATATGAGAAGTTTCAGGACAGATGTCAGGCAGGGAACCTTCAGTTAGTGAGAGCGTGCCCTGTGATTGGTCAGAAACGAGCCAATCACAGAGGCAGGAGTTTTGTGACCTCTCTGTCACGGCGTGTGATGATCCTGATTGGTGAAAGCTGATTGGCCGTAAACACGAGAGGTTAAAGGTAACGTGTGTTCAGCGAGGTTGGGTGCGATTTAGAGAGCACTGATCTACAAACACCCTACAACAACACAAACACACTAAAGCCATTATTACACACCGTCACTAAACCCATCACACACATCGTAACTCTTACTGACAACACGTGGTATAACTGCTCACGGATTGCACTTTCATTGCTCAGGAGACAGAGTTTTGTTTGATTTCAGTATCAGCTTTCTGACGCTTCTCCTAAAATTCCTCAAAATAAATAAAAATAAGACTAGATTTAACTTGTTTAGATGCTGATGAGAAATGTTTAAGTTCATATTGAGAAATATGAGCAGTCTGAAACATTCAGCATCAATTGCCATATATCATTATAACCATAAGAACTTTTTGCTCAATTGTTTTGTGTTTTTGTCAGTTTTATATATATTTTGTCTTTATAGATTTTAGTCATTTGTAGTAATTTTTAAGTGTATTTTTGTTGTTTTTATTATTTGTATATTGCTCTTTCAAGACAGAGTTTTCAAGTTTTGTTCGATTTCAATTTCAGCTTTCTCATGTTTCTTCTTAATTTCATTAAAATTTATAAAAATAAGACTGTAAAAAACAATTTGTTTAGTCAATTTAAAACAATTTGTTACCTTGCTGCCTTAAAATTTTAAGTTCGGTCAACTTTAAACGTGAAGTTGTACTAAGTGACAACTTAGATATTTGAGTTGATTCAACTTAAAATTTTAAGGCAGCTGGGAAGCTTACCTAGCTTTTAAGTTTAACAAACCAAATTTGTTGTTAAGTCAACTCAAATATCTAAGTTGTCACTTAAACTCTTAATGAGAAACATGAGATTATTTACTTTCTTCTGAACAGAGAATTTTTTTTTTTTTTTGCAAATGTGGGTGTCTTGACAGACCTGAGCACAGTTTGAGACATTATTGAGATATTCTTTGAATTTCCTAAGGAGAAATGTGAGATTTTTTGCAAGAGAGATTTTTAAGAAAAAACAATATCTTGGCAAGTCTGAGTACAGTTTGAGACATTGCTGAAATCTCTTCTTTGGAGATATTCCCCCTTTTTTTTTTTGCAGTAAAAACATCAGTTGGAAATTTAAGACTCAAAACTCAACAGTCTCATTTCTGTGCAGAAGAAAAATCTGAGATATTAGAGATCTCATCAAGGATTTTCATACCAATTCGCATGTTCAGATTGTAATCCGATAATCCTCTCCAATCCTGTCACACTTGTAGATGTGATGAGGTGATCAGAGCAGCTCTGCAAACACACACAGACACACACACTCATGTACACAGTGACAGATAGCAGTGATCAAACACACTCACACTCAAACGCCTCTGTCTATAGACACTCACGATGCGGCTCTCAGTCGGCCTGATTCTGACAGGATTGGCTCAGAGAGATAACACGCTGTCCAGATAAGAGCAGTGAACGTACCTGAGAGAGAGATGGTCATCGATCGCTCTTAATTTCATCACATACACACATATCAGAGTAAGATGCCAACAAAAAAACAAAGGTCAAACATGTCTGCTGCATCTGAAAAGATCTTCAGTGCTTGGTGGGATTCATTTAAGCTCTTTAAGATTACTTTTTTGCATAGAATTGAAGCAAGTAGTCAGAACAGCCACACATAATTTCCTAGCAACACAGTATATACCACACTATATACCATAGCAACACCCTGGTTACAGCCTAGAACACCATAGCAACAGCATTGCAACATAATATATGCCACTCAGAACATGACATAGCAACACCCTGAAAACTGCATAGCAACACGCTAGAAATCTGCATAGCAACACCCTGGCAACCATACATAGTAGCAATGCCCTAAAACACACCTGGGATGCTATAGCAACAGTATATGCCAGTAAGAAAAATCAGCAACTACATAGCAACACCTTCCAACTGTATAGCAACACACTAAAAACCACTCAGAACACCTTAGTATCTGCATAGCAACACCCTGGTAACCATATACAGCAGCAATGCCCTAAAATACCTACCCAGAACACCATAGCAACAGTATACTAGTAAGAATACATCAGCAACTACAGCAACACCTTCTAACTGTATAGCAACACACTAAAAACACTCAAAACACCTTAGTATCTGCATAGCAACACCCTGGCAAATCATATTCAGTAGCAATGACCTAAAACCGACATAGAATGCCATAGCAACAGCATATGCCACTTGGAACACACCAGTAAAAAGTATATGCTAGTCAGAATACATTAGCAACTGCATAGCAACAGTCTGGCAACAGTATAACCACACACCACACTAAAAAACATTTAGAACGCCCTAGTATCTGCATGGCAACACCCTGGTAACCATATACAGTAGCAATGTTCTAAAATCTACCTAGAATGCCATAGCAACAGTACTAAATAGCAACACCCTGGCAACTGTATAGCAACACACTAAAAACATATAGAACACCTTAGTATCTGCATAGCAACATCCTGGTAATCATATAAAGAAGCAATGCACTAAAAACATAGCCAGAACACCATAGCAACCGCATATGAAACACATCAGCAACTGCATAGCAACACACTAAAAACCACTTAGTAAACCCTAGTATCTACATAGCAACACCCTGGTAACCATATAGAGTAGCAATGTTCTAAAATCTACCTAGAATGCCATAGCAACAGTACTATATAGAAACACCCTGGCAACTGTATAGCAACACACTAAAAAGCACTCAGAACACCTTAGTATCTGCATAGCAACACCCTGGCAACCATATACAGTAACAATGCCCTAAAGTCTATCTAGAACTCCATAGCAAAAGCATATGCCACTCTGAACACATCAGCAACTACATAGCAACACCTTGGTAACTGTATAGCAACACACTAAAATCCACTCAGAACACTTTAGTATCTGCATAGCAACGCCCTGGCAACCATATACAGCAGCAATGCCCTAAAGTCTACCTAGAACTCCATAGCAACAGCAAATGTCTACCCGAACAGGTCAGCAACTACATAGCAACACCTTGGTAACTGTATAGCAACACACTAAAAACCGTTCAGAACACCGTAGTATCTGCATAGCAACACCAAAAGAATTTTCAGAAAAATAATAATCTAAACCTTGCACATGTTTCCTGAAGAAAGGAAAAATCACAAATGTGATTTCTTTGATTTTCTTCTAGACAGCAAATAATTTGAGCAGCTATCACATTCATTTATTACTGTGTGACAACTATTGACTCATTTGCCTGTTTTTATATCTCCTCAGGTATTTTAGGAGAAACCGCTGAGGCAAAGTCGATTCTTTAATAAACTGTAAGTGGGAATGAAAGAACAAGCTTACATGTTCCTTTGAATTATCATCAATCAAACACATTTCTGAGTCTCTTTGTGAATGCGTGTGTCACTTGTTTTGAGCCGTTTCCTCATTTCTTAGGTTTTGTCCTCAGTGTCCAGGTCTTGTTCTGTCAGTGTTTTCCGTCTGATCCTCCGATGGATGCTCTTTTGAAATGCTCTTCCTGGAGACAGGGGGTCTGGCTGCGCTCTGACCCAGAGGAAGAGGGGCCATGTAGGGCCACCGACCCTGTCTTGAGCCCAAGAGTCTGCACAGAGCCACACAAGGACATGCATCCATCAGAGAACAGGGAAATAATAATGCATCATATTGCTGTCTATATTCTGGACAGTCCTCATGTCAGGAATGCATCGGTAATGGCTGCACACAGTTTGCATCATACTTGTGTGAAGTATGTTGTTTTCTCTTTAAATGCTACAGAGTCAGGACTGTAGGTTTGCAGACAGAATGATGGTAATATTTATTAGTTCACATTCCACCATTTTGATTTTCCGTCTTGCAACACATTCAGTTCTCCAACAAACACACAGTCCTCCCCCCACAGTCAGTCTCATCTATACTATCTATCGTTTCTCCCCGTCTCTCCCTCTATCTGCTCTCGTCTTCGTCACCAAACACCTCGTTCATACTTGCTCTGACAGTGGTCTGGCCCCGAACGAATTACACAGGCGCTTCTGAGCCCAATGTTCAGATAATTCGCACATACCTCACGCAAACACACAAAAACACACTTAGAGACATAAAGAGAAAGAAATAAAAAGCATATGCGACAAGAGAAATGTTTCTCTTGTTATTGTTGGTGTTTTCGAAATCAGTTATCACTAGTGAATGATTCTTTAAATCATATGTCTCAATAAAAAGAGGTGTGTTGTTGCTACCAGTCAGCAACCGCCTAGCAGCCAGAACATCCTGGCAAGTTGAAAGCATGCCTAGCAACTGCATAGCAACACCCTAGCAACCACCCTGAATAAAATGTTAACCACACAACTGTACACAGAAATAAATTCAGAACACTTTAGCAACTGCATAGCAACACCTCAGCTCCAACAACCCCCTAAAACTGCCATAGAAACACATAAAAAATAAGGTGGAACCTTGTAGAACCTGCATGGCAACACCCTGGAAATCACCAAGAATACTATGGCAGCTTTAAAAACAAACAAACAAACACAAAGAACACTTTATTAAAATCATAGCACCACCTCAACTCCCACAACACCCTAAAAATGGCATAGAAACACATTCAAAATTATTTGGAACCTTGTAGCAGCTGCATAGCAACACCCTAGTAACCGCTCAGATCTCGGAATCTTTGGCAACCACATAACAGCACACTGAAAGGCATTGAGAACACTTTACCAAATGAATAGCAACACCTTGACTCATGCAACGCTTAGCAACACATTAGAAATGACTTAAAGATCTTTGCAATCACATAGTATTTATGTGATTGCAACACCTTGACAACCACCCAGAACTCAAAATCTATGGTAAACACATAGCAGCACACTAAAAGACATTCAGAACAGTTTAACATATGCATAGCAATGCCTTGACTCGCACAACACCCTAGCAACTGCATAGCAACACATTAAAAATGGCTTGGACCGTCTTTGCAACTGCATAGCAACACCCTGGGAACCACCCAGAATTTAGAGTACTATTGCAACCACATAGCAACACACTAAAAGCCATTCAAAAACTTTAGCACAGGCATAGGAACGCCTTTACTCATGCAGCACCCTAACAACTGCATAGCAACCACCCAGAATTCAGAATATTATGGCAACCACATAGCAGAATATTAAAAGCCTTTCTGAGCACTTCAACAGATGCATAACAACACCTTAACTTGCACAACACCCTAGCAACTGCATAGCAACACATTAAAAATGACTTGAAACATCTTTGCAACTGCATAGCAACACCCTGGGAACCACCCAGAATTTAGAGTACTATTGCAACCACATAGCAGCACACTAAAAGCCATTCAGAACACTGTAAATAGAATGCTATAACAACCACTTAGCAATGCATTAAAAGCCTCTCTGTGAACTTCAGTAAATGCATAGCCTTGGCAACACCCACCCAGAACTCAGAATCTATGGCAACCACACAGCAAAGCAACATCTAGACTCACACAGAACCCTAGAAACTGCATAGCAACACATTAAAATTGACTTTATACACTTTAGCCACTGCATAGCAACACCCTGGCAACCAGCTAGAACCCAGAATATCATAGCAACCACATTGCAACACTGCAACACTTAAAAAAATGACTTTATATATTTTAGCCACTGCATAGCAACACCCTGGCAACCATCTAGAACCCAGAATATCATAGCAACCACATTGCAACACTTTAAAAATGACTTGGAACATTTTTGCAACTGCACAGCAACACCCTGGTAACCACCTAGAATTTAGAACACTGTGGCAACCACACAGCAGTACACTAAAAGCCATTCAGAATACTTTAGCAACCCCTTAGCAACCATCCAGAACTCAGAGTACCATGGAAACCACCTAGCAGCACATTAGAAGCCTTTCTGTACACCTTAGCAAGTGCATAGCAACACTTTAACTTTCACAGCACCCTAGCAACTGCATAGCAACTCATTAAAATGATTTGGAACATGTTTGCAACTGCATAGCAACACCCTGGCAATCACCCAGAATTCAGAATATTATGGCGACCAAATAATAGCACACAAAAAGCCTTCAGAACGCTTTAGCAACTGCATAGCAACACCCTAGCAACCTCCCACAAAAACAAAAAAATTGAGCTTCTTTTGTAAATAAATCTGAATTGTACTGTTTCTGCAGATGATGCAAATTCTCAAGAGTTCCTGCCTTCTGTTTCATTGTTGTTCATCAGTGAGGATGTCAGCATCACTTTTATATGTTAGATTTATTGTATTATTGTATATCTATGTTCTTGTAAATTATTTTATATGCTGCAAATCGACAATAAAGATTTCGAGACTCATCATTTTAAAATGACTCCTCTATTATTTTGATTATTCTTAAACAGCACTACAATTAAATCTTCATTTCAGAGCCTCTTTAATATATAATGCTTGTATTGTAGAAGCAGAGGATTTTCACGCTGACCAGAAACTTGTTTATCAGACGTGTGATTAGAATCACAGGCCAGCAGCAACAGCAGCTGTGGAAAGCGTCCCATTGAGCTTCACAGAGCCATGAGGATGGAGACGGAGCCGCTGAGGAAGCAGGGAGCGATATGGAGGAGATCTGCTGATTTTCCAACTATTCCAGAACCTGATTAACTTAACCTGCATCCTGCCCTCATCACAGCAGGGTTTGCTTTGGACTCACTATCAATAATATCCTCTGTGATACTGATGTATGTGTTTGAGACCATTATCTACAATGCAGAAATCCAATTCATTCACTCATTTTCCACTAAAAAAATGGTAAATTTGACTCTGGACCACAAAACCAATGTTAAGTAGTACCAGAGTTAGGGAAAGTTACTTTTAAAAGTAATGCATTACAATATTGAGTTACTCCCTAAACAAAGTAACTAATTATGTTACTTAGTTACTTTTTATAGAACTACATTACATTACTTTTGGTTACTTTTTAAATCTGACCAGGGCTTGCTTGTTTGTTTTTAATATAAAAAGTTCTATTTTTGTCAAATGTAAAAGCCTTTTCACAGCAAAAGCCTCAGGCTTAGAGAAAAGTAAATTGACGTCTGTCCAGTAGACTGCAGAAGAAAAAATGTCAACTGTTCAGCAATAAAAAAAAGAAAAACAAATGTTAGATTATCTTGATTAATTTTTGCTTATTAGTATGGATGAATTGGATCATCGAAGCATCATCGGTTCATAAAATGGGATTAAATACATAAAGGATATTTGTATTATTTAACGTATTTAATTATTGCAGGTTTGCGTTGAGTTTCACTGTTTTTATTGATTTTGAAGAACACTGTATCTGTTTTTTTAGTGAGTGAGATGAATTAATGCATGTTCACATTTATTCTAGAACTAAAGTAACATCTTACTCACAATTTCTCTCAACATGGGGACAGGAGAGCTTTTAATCAATAAATGAGGGGAAAAGTAACTGTATTTGAAAAAGTAACTCAAATATTTTCTTGTCAATTAAAAAGCAATGTGTTACTTTACTAGTTATTTGGAAAAAGTAATATTATTATTTAACTTGTGTTACTTGTAATATGTCACCCCCAACACTGAGTAGCACTAAATTTGTAGCAATTGCCAACAATACATTATATGGGTCAATTTTTTTTATTTTTATTTTATACCAAAAATCACTAGGATGTTAGGTAAGGATCATATTCTGTGAAGATATTTGGTAAATATCCTACGGTAAATTTATCAAAACTTAATTTTTTATTAGTAATATGCATTACTAAGAACTTAATTTGGACAACTTTAAAAGTGATTTTAATTTTCTCAGATTGCAGATTTTCAATGAATTGTATCTTGACCAAATATATCCTAACAAACAATACATCAATGGATAGCTTTTTTATTCAACTTTTATATAATGTATAAATCTCAATTTCGAAAAATTGACCCTTATGACTGGTTTTGTGGTCCATGCAACAAATGGGTTTTCCATTTATCTTTATCTTGAAGTAAGCATGAAGACTTACACAGAGTGTTTTAAATGTAAATATTGTCTTCTTATACAGGTTTTAATTGCTAATATTGATACAGAATGAAAAAAACGACAACTCTCTGAACTCTAATTCTCCAAATGGAGCCAAATAAAATGCATTTTTAAAAGGGAAACAACAACATGAAACTACTGCCCGGATGTTCTGTGTTGAAGTGGCCTGGATATTGACGCGGAAGGCGCATATGGAGACGCATAATTGTAAAACGAAGGAAATCGAGTGCATGAAAGTCTCAGTTTGTTTATAAAGAAAAGTGAAATGACAGTAAAAAATGTGTCATTGAAAACAACAGCAGAGAGACTTCCGACCAACACGAGCTGCGGACGCGCATGACGTCAGTGATGCGCGAAACATCAATCATATTAATCATTCTTCCGCGCTTCAGAAACCACTGATAAATGTGACCCTGGAGCACAAAACCTTAAGTAGCACGGGTATATTGTAGCAATAGTCAAAAATACATTGTATGGGACAAAATGATCGATTTTTCTTTCATTCCAAAAATTATTCATGTTCTATGAAGATATGATGATCCTACCGTAAATATATCAAAATGTAGTTTTGATTAGTAATATGCATTGCTAAGAACTTCATTTGGACAACTTTAAAGATTTTCTCAATATTTAGAATTTTTTGCACCATCAAATTCCAGATTATCTCGTTATCTCAGGCAAATATTGTCTATAAACCATACATCAATAGAAAGCTTGCGTATTATTGTAATAGGCCTATTAATATATCAAATATGCGCATTAGTTATGTGAAACATGTTTTTTTGTTTGTTTTACTTTTAAAAGTGACATAATAGAAATTATGCATAAAATTGATATAACACAAGTTTTCTTTATTCTACTGACCTATTAAGTTGAGTGTCAACGACAAAAAATGCATATGGCTTAATTTAAACAAAAAATATTATAATTTAATATCTGGATCATATATTTTATATAATTCTAAGGAAATAATATTGCGATAAAATAATTTAGATCAATTGTACAGGCCTTTATGTATTCCTATATAATCATCATTTTAATTCGGAAAGATCTAAAACTCCTCCCTGCTTTTCTCTATAGTTCCTCTTCTTTTTGTCTTCTTGTCAGTTATCACGCCACATTTAAATAAATTAATCAAAACATTTAGCCTATTGGGGTCCGAGTTAAGTGAGTTTTATCTTTAAATGTGAGTTTTTATATATTCTTTTAATCTATAGCTCATTTCTTGCAATACAGAAAAATAATTGCTTTCCTCTGTGCATGGAGCTATTCAGTAAAAAATGCCTTTTTCCTCTAAGGTTTTCTTTTTTTTCTTTTTTCTCTCTTTTTTAAAATAATGTTTTTAAAAATAGTGTTTTTAATTAATTTATTGATTTATATAAATATATTTATTTATTTTATGCTTCACTGTAAGATCAGTGTTTTAAGGCTAGAACATTAAATGTAATAAAAAGCTAATGGAAAAAAAGTTTTTGTATGACCATATTTTCCATCTTTCTGAAACTGGAGTCTCAGAATGAATTCTTATGCACATACGTTACTATAGGCTACATAATGCAAATATTAGGCCTATGCGCTATGCATATTAAATAAATACAACATGAATTGTTATTTGTGTGCATCACAATGCTTTTAGATACAAATTTATATTATATTAACAAAATATAGCTAGTGTGTTGTTGATTTGCATGACGTAGACATGATCGGAATTAGTTTGCTCCTGGGTCGGTGACCCGAACAGAAATGAGATGCGCGTTACCGGAGGCGGAGAGACTCGGAAAGACGGGGAGGAGTGCTTAGAGAGACTGTCCACCCTCATCATCCTCTGCCGTCAAGTCAAGTAAAGTGAAGCAGAAAATGCTCCCGGCGGGCGCAGGGTGAAGGTCAGCCCGGTAAGATCGACAAATGGAATGATCGCTCACCTGTGGACATGTATCAAGGTGTAACGATGAGCACGAACCACGGACCCGCGTCTTACGAGCCCGGTTTCCTCCACAACGCCGCCTCGGCCGCCGCCTCGCCGGTGTACGTGACACCCACCCGGGTCACCCCGATGATCCCAGCGCTGCCGTACCTCCAGACGCCGCAGCAGAGCAGCCCGGCGTCCGGACACTCGGGATGGGCGCAGGCGGGCGCGGATACGGTCGCTTCTTACAGCTCCACCGGCGGGCACCATCATTCCCCGGTCTCCAGGTTCGCGTTCTCCACGAGCCCTCCGTTAACCTCCGGGGTCGCGACGGCCCGGGACACGGTGAGTTACACCAGCCCGCTGAACATCTCCTCTGGCGGCCGGGAGCACTACGGGTCCCGCGGTCTGAGTGGATCCTATCACAGCGGGTACCCGGCCTACGTCAGCCCGAACATCGGAGGCTCTTGGACGGCGTCGCACTTCGACAGCTCCGTGCTGCACAGCCTCCAGAGCGGAGGAACGGCCGGTGCAGCGCGACACCCGAACTTAGGTGAGTCAAAATGGTTTTCGTACTTTTTTCTTAACCATATCGAAAAATTAGTTATAAATGGAGTCAAATAAAGTTCACTGGAAAACAAAGTGTTATAGAAACGATTTTCACTCAGAAATTGCTAATGAATTTCACAAATAAGCAGAAAGCTCATTTGAAGCTGAAAGACTAAAATTCTTTTTCTTGTGAAGTTTACTCCAATAAATTGATTGTCAGCTTTGAAAAAAATAGGCTATAAGAAGAGTTAATCTGCAAAAACATAACTACAATTTCATAAATCGTGTTTCATTGTGCATACAAATTAATATCAATCAATATTTTGAAGTGAGATTTATTTTGACAGAAAGTAAAAATAGCAAACAAAAAAAAAACACGATTTTCGAAAATTATTTAAAAAACTGTCATCTGTTTTTGCAAATAAACTCTTCATAGTTAAAGAGATGCATTTTTTGGTGAAAGGGATATTTGAGATCTTAGAATTACGTAGAAATTGTAATCGATCGTTTGATTCTGATGTGAATTAGGGTTTAAATGTTAGTTTAAATGTTAAATTGCACGACAAAACTTATTAGTTATCACCTGCATTGAGAATAGGATTAAAAATAAAACGAAAGTAAAACATATCGTGCACATTTAATGCTTATAAATGTACTGTTTTCTTGCGTGAATGTATTTTATTGTTGATGAAAGTTTAAAATTATTTTTATTTTTAACGTAAGGTTGCGTTTTTGAGAGCATGTTTGTAAAAAAATACAAAATTAATATTCTTTTCTATAATATTTGAATTTGTTTTCAGTTTCTTTTCTGTGCAGAATTACAATACATTTATGACAATACATTTAGTTTAGGCAATTATATGTATTAACAGCAGCTTTTGTAAAATATACTGTCTTTTGATCATTTGGGCCTCATATATGTTAGCCGAGATTTTGTTTTAATTAATGCAAAGAACGATTACGGATTGGACGTGTTTATAATAAACAGTTCTGTATTATATTATATTACATTATATAATATAGCCTATTATACACAATGTATGTAAGCCGAGAATGTCTATGAATTCACTCTGATTGGATCTGTCATATTAAATATGTATTGCAAAAATGTCGAAAATCTAAATTAACCACAAATAAAGACTAATATAATGTGAATATGTGAAAATTTGCAGCTGTCACTTTATTCCTTTAGATGTATTTAGTATAAAAATACCAAATTAAATGGTCAAGATGATTTATTTGATCCGAAGCGTCATTTGATCGTCTTTTAGATTTATTTTTCGTTCTTTTGTAGGCTAACCGTTTTGAAAAGGTGCATTTACTGAATTAAAATGAATTAAATTATTTAATAATTACAGTTTTACTATGTCTCTCGCAAGTAAAAAGTAATTATATACACGCCAGATAAAACAATATCATTATTTAGACATGAAATAAACACAGCATACTAAAAAATATCTATTATACGTGTTTGATTAATATATTTTCGTGTTTATTAAACGAAAGCGCTTACTTAGTGAACCAGAAAGTGAAAGTTTCACGTATTAAGGCTTAAAATAATATTTAAATTTTGCATGCTTTATAATAGCAACATTATGTCTTAAAGTAAACATAAATGACCCCAAAAGACGAAATCAAATATGTTTTATGCTTTTCACTTCCAAAACAAATGCATTTTAATCTTTATTAGAATAAAATAAGATTTATTTCGTATCGTTTTTCACCAAAATGCTGTTAAAACCCAACGATACCTTGAAAATATATATATAAAGTATACTTTTGACTATTTATAATCGTGTTTTGTCCAAGTTTGATCAGCAAAATAAATTCACAAACGAAGCAAAATGTTAAGCAGTAAATGTAAAGCCGTTTAATTAACATAAAGTGACACTGCGGGAATTAAAACTCGATTAGTTTATATCTTTATAATAATTATTAATTAATCTATCATTATATAAAACAAGCATATACTCGAGGTCATGATTGTCGCGTGTCTCTGATAAACATTAATTCGCGACTAATTAAAAAGTGTTGAGTAAGTGTGAAAAACACAATAAAGCCTCATTAGTAAACTTAGCAAGTGTTTTCATTAACGCAAAACCATTCGGACATATAAACATTAATGTTTATCATTTTTAAACATTAATACTGATAAATATTAATACGCGACTAATTTAAAAATGTTGGGTAAGTGTGAAAAATCACAATAAAGCCTCATTAATAAACTTAGCAAGTCTTTTCGTCAATGCAAAACCCTTTGGACATGTATCAGGCCTGCTGATGATGATATTAATGCAATAATAGCAGGTAATCAGTAATCTATTCAATGAATCAGTCTTAAAAATCATTAAATAAGGGATCTTTTTTTAGATTGGCCTGACTTGTTTTTTGTGTCTTAATGATGATAATAATTCATAATGACAAAAAACAGTGAAAGTGAAAAAAAGTGCATGGTTTTGTATTTAGTTTCAGTGTTATATAATAATAGTAATAATATTATAAGTAACTTTTAACCCACATGGAATTGTATTAGATTATTTTATACAGATGACACTGGAATAACTGAGGAATTCATGTAATAATGATAAACAATCAGCTGTCATGTGTGTTTTATTTATCAATAACCGCACACTCATTATAATCAAGATTTGATAACGAATAGTTTCTTTCATTTTATTGTTATATTGTGGCATTGAGAGTAAATCTGTGTGCAAGGTATATCATGTTTGCCTTTGGAATAAAATAAACTATAGAAGCAGATTTTTCATTAACCTAATAACTGATAGGAATAAATGTGACCTTTGTCTGATCATGTGCTATTAATAGACGGTCATAAATGAACTAGAGATGGACTTTAAGCTTCCCTTCATTTGTCTTTGGTTCTGTTTTGAGCTCATTTCTAAAGGTTTTGCAGCTTCTAATGACTTTATTACAAAGAAAAAGCAGTTTCATGTGATGCAGATCCATCCATTTCTCATAATTGTGCTCATGTAAAAAAAAGTGTTTGACCTGTAGTGATTAACGCTGACAAACAACTTGTTATTTGCCAATTGAGCTGACGGATTTGTGAGGCGTTTGACAGGCTTTTGTTCGCTTTTCCTGCGGTCTGGGTTGAAATCTCAAGGTTGGAGCTGCTGTCAGCCTTGAGTAAAGGCCACTAACACAAATCTGTTCTGAGAACGTTGCGCTAATGTTCTCTTTAGGTTATGCAAATGTTCAAGGAACATTCTATTTTAGAATTTTGTGAACAAAATGACAATGTTACTTTTGAATGTTCTTGGAATGTTCAGAAACAAGAAGTAACATTTAAAAAATGTTTTGAAAACATTATTTCTGAGTTTTTTTAATGTTTTAAAATGCAACCATAATTTTGCAAACACAAAGTTACATTTGAATGTTCTCTTCAGAAAAAAAATACATGAATAATGCATAAATAATGTTTCTGTGCAAAGTTATAACATTATGAAAGACCAGAGAACTCTTATCTTGCAGTATTGTTTTCAGTATTTGCATAAAGTTTTCATTTTATTTTGCATTATTTTTTCTTTTTGTGTATTTTTTATTGTGTATTTATTGGTTATTTTCTTTTTTTATTTTGCACTGTTTTTATTATTGCAGTATTTATTGTTTTACTTTGCACTTTTTAATTATTGCATTGATTATATTTATTTGTTTTATTTCTCACTGTTTTATTGTCACTGTTTATGTTTCTTTTTTTCTTTTTTTATTATTGCAGTGTGTGTTCTTTTATATTTTGCACTAGGTTTATTTATCATTTTTTTATTTTTCAGTTTTATGTTTACTTGTCATTCACACTTTTGCCCTTTTTATTGCATTAATTGTATTATTTTATTTCTCACTGTTTAATTTTCCCAATATATTTTTTTTTACAATTTTGCACTATTTTTTATTATTGCAGCTTTTTGCTTTTTGCACCTTTTTATTATTGCATTGATAATATTTGTCTATTTCATTTCCCACTGTTTTATTATTACAGTTTATTTTTTATTTTCCTTTTTTTTTGCAATGTATGTTCTTTTTTATTATTGCATTAGGTAAATTTATCCATTTTATTTTTCACTGTTTTATGTTTACTTCTCATTCACACTTTTGCACTTATTGCATTAATTGTATTATTTTATTTCTCACTGTTTAATTTTCTCAATATTTTTTATTTTTATTTTGCACTATTTTTATTACTGCATTTTTTTTCTTTTTGCACCTTTTTATTATTACATTGATTATATTTATATATTTTAGTGTTTATTCTTTGTTTTGCATTATTTTTTATTATTGCAGTGTGAGTTTTTTTTATGTTGCACTTTTTTATAGGCTTATTTATCCATATTATTTTTCACGGTTTTATTATGCTTATTTTTTCATTTGCACTTTCATTTTTCCAATTTTCTTTTTTATTTTGCACTATTTTCTGATTGAAGCCTTTTCAGTGTGTGCAGGAAGTTTATTATTATATTTGTATTATTTTGCATTATTGTTATTATAGCAGAGTGTATATTTGCATGTGCACTATTATTATTGCATTGAATATATTTTTGGATTAGTATGCAATATATAATATAATTTATATAAAAAGGGTTATTAAACACTATTAAAGACTAAATAATAAAACAGTGAAATGTTTTATTTAATCTTTAATAGTGTTTAATAATCTATTTTTTAGCATTTAAAAAAGTCATAAAAGTTGCTGTAAAAACTGAAAAGACTGCAATAAAAAATAGTGCACAATAAAAAATGTTAAAAACTGCAAAATAAATCTTAAAAATGAACACTGCACTAATAGAAAGTGCAACAAAAATTGCTGCAATAAAACAAAAACACTAAAATAATAATAAAAAAAAACTTTCTGTAAACACTGTAAAAATTGCAATAATAAATGAAGTGTTCACTGTTAGCTCTTTTAATCCCATGCATAATCCTCCGACTCATCTGCAATTAGTCTTTCTGTGTCTTGTGTGTGGGTGTTGATATATGACAGATGATTTATGATACTGAATGACTGTGACAGTAACTTGTGCTGGGTTAAAGCAAACAGCTTGTTAAAGGTGTTTGAAAGGCTGTAGAATGGTTTAGTGAGAGAGATGAATGATTATGCGTCTGTCTCATTTGTCCACATTGGTGGGTCGCTCAGTGTTGTAGTTAAGGGCCCCTCAGGGGCCGTCTGTGATATATGAGCGCTGTTTCCATTTATAAAGATTAGCTGAGTTTGTGCAGGACCAGCTCTTATGTCTGACAGAGACACAGCAGACCTCCACAGGCCTGCATGAGCAACAGTGCCTCCTGCTGACCAGGAGCCTTCAGATGCCAAAGGAAAGCCAGACTTCACATTTTTTGCTTTGTTTGAATATTAATGAATGTCTGTCCATCTGTCTCTCCTCAGAGCTGTTTGATGATTTTGCTGAGGGTCGTGAGTGTGTGAACTGTGGGGCGATGTCCACTCCTCTGTGGCGGCGGGACGGGACGGGTCATTACCTGTGTAACGCCTGCGGTCTCTACCACAAGATGAACGGGATCAACCGGCCTCTCATCAAACCCCAGAGACGACTGGTGCGTTACACTGACAACACAACATCATTCTACCTCATATCTACACCTACTGGGATTTGAGAAACTAAAATGTTTCTCTTTCAATCTTAAAACCTATGTATGACTGTATAAACATGTTGTTGAGATATCATAATTAATAAGCGGTATAAAATTATATTTAAAGCATGTGAACTTTGCTTCAATATTATTTATTGTCTATTTTTTATTGCATTTTTTCACTTTTATATTTTTGCACTTTTTTTAGTTATTTTTGCAATATTTTCAGCAAATGTGTTTGTTGCATTACTTTTAATTATTGCAACGTTTATTTAAATTTTTTTATTATTGCAGCGTTTATTTTTTGTGCCATTTTTTCAATATTTGCAGAATTTTTATTTTTATTACTTTTTTATTTACTTTTTTAATTTTTATTATTACAGATTTGTTTTCTATTTTGCACATTTTTCATTTTTATTATTTTGTACTATTTTGTTATTACATTTATTATTGCATTATTTTCAATGTAGCAACGTTTTACATTACATTTTTATTATTGCAGTTTTTTATAATTTTTTTATTGCATGGTTATTTTTATAGTTTTTATTATTACATTTGTTTTTCTATTTTGCACTACTTTTATTATTGCTAAGTTTATTTTTTCAATATTTTGTTGTTATTGCATTGTTTGCAGCAATTTTTGTTTGTTTTGCACTGTTTTTTATTTTAGAGTTTGTAGCAACTTTTTACATTTCATTTTATTATTGCAGTGTTTAATTTATTAGTTTTTATTATGACATGGTTATTTTTGCACTATTTTTAGATTTGTATTATTACAGTTTTTCTACTTTACACTATTTTTATTATTGCAAAGTTTTTTTGCACTATTTTGTTATTACATTTATTATCTGATTATTTTCAGTGTTTGTCGTGATTTTGTTTGTTTTGTACTTTTTTAATTATTTCAGGATTTGTAGCAATTTTTTATATTTTATTATTTCAGTGTTTATTTTTTTATTTTGCACTGTTTTTGCACTATTCTTTTATTACATTTATTATAGCATTATTGTCAGTGTTTGCAGAAATTTTTGTTTGTTTTGCACCTTTTTTATTTTAGGGTTTGTAGCAACGTTTTACATTACATTTACATTGCAGTTTTTAATTTATTAGTTTTTATTATGGCACAGTTATTTTTGCACTATTTTTATATTTTATTATTACAGTTTTTTATATTCTGCACGATTTTTATTATTTTAAAATGTATTTTTGCACTATTTTGTCATCACATTTATTA
Organism: Garra rufa; assembly: GCF_049309525.1. Lineage (NCBI taxonomy): Eukaryota > Metazoa > Chordata > Actinopteri > Cypriniformes > Cyprinidae > Garra > Garra rufa. The sequence continues at coordinate 45,734,679 of NC_133373.1, forward strand.
TTGCATTATTTTCAGTGTTTGCAGCGATTTAGTTTGTTTTGCACAATTTTTTTATTTTAGGGTTTGTAGCGACTTACATTTCATTTCATTATTGCAGTGTTTAATTTATTAGTTTTTATTAATGCAGTTATTTTTGCACCATTTTTATTATTACAGTTTTTCCATTTTGCACTATATTTGATTACATTTATTATTGCATTATTTTCAGCGTTTGCAGCAATTTTTGTTTGTTTTGCACTATTTAGTTTTTTATTTTAGGGTTTGTAGCAACTTTTTACATTACATTTTATTATTGCAGTGTTTAATTTCATTAGCTTATATTATTGCAATTATTTTTGCACCTTTTTTATTATTACAGTTTTTCCATTTTGCACTATATTTGATTACATTTATTATTAGTAGTTTATTGCATTATTTTCAGTGTTTGCAGCAATTTGTGTTTGTTGTGCAATTTTCTATTTTACGGTTTGTAACAACATTTTACAAAACATTTTATTATTCCAGTGTTTAATTTATTAGTTTTTAATTATTGCAAAAGTTTCATTTTTGCAGCAAGTTTTCTTTTTTTTTTAATTTGGCACTGTTTTGATTATCTTGCAACATTTTTATTTTTATTTTTGCATAACATTTTTCAGTGCAATCTTTTATTATTACAGTGTTTATTTTTGTTTTGCACTTTTTAATTATTGCAATTGTAATTATTCTGTGCTTCCAGAATATTTTTATATTTTGCATTACTTTTTAAGTAATTTAACTTTTTACTTATTTGTAGACTACACTAACCTGCTGTTTTGTCTCTCGGTCAGTCTGCATCCAGACGGGTTGGTTTGTCCTGCACCAACTGTCAGACGACCACAACTACTCTCTGGAGACGTAATGCAGAAGGAGAGCCGGTCTGCAACGCCTGCGGACTCTACATGAAACTCCATGGGGTGAGACAGACTTTCAAACATACAAAAATATACTCTGTTTGCTCTGTTATAAGTTCACCTTTTCCTTTGGCAATGCAAATGTATAATTTTTTGTGCCAAAAACTCAGTAGTTACACATGTAACCAGCAGATGGAGTCAGATCTCAAAGTTTCTGCTCTTGTGTTCAGGTTCCTCGTCCTCTCGCCATGAAGAAAGAGGGAATTCAGACCCGCAAACGCAAACCAAAAAATATCAACAAGTCCAAACCTGGTTAGTGCAAATACTGATCACTGAACACACGTCTGACTCACTATACAATGTCAAGTTAGAATCATCTTGATGCAGATGAAATCATGTGTGACCTTTGACCTGTCTGTGATTTGTAGGGTCATCTGAGGGTCAGACGCCGTCCAGCGCAGTGAACTCCAGTCCCACAGAAGAACCGCGACCCATAAAGACAGAACCGGACACGGTGTCGCTCTACACACACCATCACATGAACACACCGGTCAGACAACTTATTGACAATTATTCATTTATCAAATGTAAATATCCAAAACAAGCAATTCATTCCAAGCAGACAGTAACACAAAGTTTTTCCTTGGTTCATCCAGGTCTCTGCGTTTCCATCTTATATGGGAACTCCTAGCTCAAATTCTGCTCTCAAACTTTCTCCAAGTGGATCTTCCAGCTCCAAAAGTGAAGTGTGGAACAGTTTGATTCTGGCATAAAAAAACCAAGATACTCCTGCCGAAAGTGTCACTCCCTCTAGAGCTTAGAGATACTTGCAGAACCTCGTCTGAGACCAGAAGAACCGCTCTGTTGGGGGTCAGAACCAGAGAGCTTCAATGACATGAAGATGCAAGAAATTTCTCTTACATCGAAAGATACTGTGCCTACAGTGTGAACTGAACAATGTTCTGGATTCACATCAACAGAGCAGTTGTAGCAGAAAACCCTGGACCTGATTGTAAACATGCTGCGAATCGCAGGAACCAAAGACTCTTCAGTCCCAGCAGATCTTGAGAACTTTACAAAACCTGAATGGACTCGTGCCATAGATACACGTGTTAAAGCAATAGTTCATCCAAAAAATGAAAATATGCTTCATCCAAGATGTGGATGAGTTTGTTTCTTCATCAGATTTGTAGAAAAATGTCATTCCATCACTCAAAAGTGGATCCTCTGCAGTGAATGGGTGCCGTCAGAATGTGAGCCCAAACAGCTGATAAAAACATTACAATAATCCACACCACTCCATTCCATTAGTTAACATCTTAAAAAGACAAAACCTGAAACTACCTAAAATACATTAAGTCCATAATCCATAATAACGCTTCCTCCAGTAAAAAAGTCACATCAAAATCCAGCCACATATTTGTTTAGAGCTGTTTTGGCTTGTAAACGGTGCTTTATCTGTGCAGATTTCTCTCCTGAATTCAGACCTGACCTAACTTTTTCAATGGAGGAAGCATTATTATAGATTATGGACTTGTATTTGAGTATAAAACATCTTAATGATGCATTTGTTTCATCTTTTGTCTTTTTTAATGTGTTAACTAATGGACTGGAGGTGGATTACTTGTGGATTATTGTAATGTTTTTATCAGCTATCAACAGAGCAGTTGTAGCAGAAAACCCTGGACCTGATTGTAAACATGCTGTGAGTCGCAGGAACCAAAGACCGTTCAGTCCCAGCAGACCTTGAGAACTTTACAAAACCTGAATGGACTCGTAGCATGTACTTCACTCATCTTTAAGACTTTGGTTTCATTCACTTTAAACCATTTGAGTGGCATTCAGATGCCATAGATAAATGTGTTAAAGGAACAGTTAACCCCAAAATTCATGTAGATGAGTTTGTTTGTTTATCAGATTTGTAGAAAAATGTCATTCCATCACTTGCTCAAAAGTGGATCCTCTGCAGTGAATGGGTGCCGTCAGAATGTGAGCCCAAACAGCTGATAAAAACATTACAATAATCCACACCACTCCATTCCGTTAGTCACCATCTTGAGAAGACTAAACCTGAAACAAATCTCTCATTAATACATTTTTAACTAAAATTATTTATAAATTTATTTTATTATTTACATTAAGTCCATAAACCATAATAACGCTTCCTCCAGTAAAAAAGTCACATCAAAATCCAGCCGCATATTTGTTTAGAGCTGTTTTGGCTTGTAAACACTGCTTGATCTGTGCAGATTTCTCTCCTGATTCATTGGAGGATTGTATTTGAGTTAAAAACGTCTTAATGATGGATTTGTTTCAGCTTTTGTCTTCTCAAGATGTTACTGATGGACTGGAGTGGTGTGGATTACTTGTGGATTATTGTGATGTTTTTATCAGCTGTTTGGACTCTCAGTCTGACGGCACCCATTCACTCCAGAGGATCCATTGGTGAGCAAGTGATGGAATGCCACATTTGTACAACTTATTTAGATCATGAATGGAGCACATTTTAATTTTTGGATGAACTTTTCTTTTAAAAAATAGTGATGGCAAGTTTTGCACAGGCAAACAACACTTTTCTCAAGAAAATGTAGTAATTGTTGTGGTTTGTTGCAACATTTTTTAAACAGAACAGAAAAGAATATTTAAATGAAGCTCAAAGCACTCCCACTGTATTTTATTGAATAATTCTCTTTTACATCACACTATATCTGCAGGGAAACTTTTTTTTTTTTGTCATGATGAACATTAGTAATCATGTCTTTGAGCAGATATATTCCAAAGAACCTGCGATGTGTTAATCCTGACCTGTCCTTTGCTCACAAAAAAATTCAGAGTTGATCCAATTTAGGTTTTTGTTTTCTGTGGCATCTATAATCAAGACTGTTGAGTCGACCTGAAACCTTTGCTTTAGCAGCCAGAGCCGCCAGTGTTAGGAGACTAACTTCCTGTCTAAGCCACTTCCTTGAAACTTTATAAAAAAAAAAATAGCCCTCACCACAAATTTTACTTCCTCCTTTCTTTTCAAATCTGAAAAAGAAAATCCCCTTTATCACAGCTGAGCTCCTGTAATTATATCTGATTTTTAAATAACTTTTTTATATTTATTTCTATAAAGAAACAGGGTTACAGTTTCTCTTTCCAACTGGAAAGGTGACAAATTGCTTGTAAAGTCAATTTGAACTTGTGCATCTGATCTCTCATTATAGATTAAACATTGTTAGTGTTTCTCATTAGCCTGTAAAGAAAATAGAAAGTTCACATGTAATTCTTTTCATGTAGTAGCATTCTATTATGTTAAATGTATATAACTGTATGTACACGAAACAACTCACTCCATGTTTAACTGTATGTGAAAATTAGATTAAACTGTCTGTAAATTTAGATTCAACTTCTTTCTTTTACAGAGAACAAGGTTTTCCATGTCTTTAATTGCCCAGTAATTTTTTTAATAATAAAGTCAAAAAATATTTAAACAATTAAAAACTAATAAATGCCCAAATCATTTTTATTTGTCAAAAACTAAAGGCCTGTTCACACTAAGAACGATAACAATAATGATATTAGCGGCAGTTTTGCCACTTTAAATACTGGAACGTGTTAAGGCAGGATTCTGATTGGCTGTCATTGTTTCCATCATTACTTATTTCGGAACAAACGCTCTATAGCCACCGCTGATAGCCTCGTGGGCAAATACGCTGACATTTAACGTAATTGCCTTATGGGCGTCCCGAGTTCGAATCCCAACTCAAGGACCCTTCAAAATACCCCGCTCCCCTCTATCTCCCACTTCTCTTACTGTCCTATCATAATAAAGTAAAAACACCAAAAATAAACCTTTAAAAAAACTATCGTTAATTAGTTGGGGAAACAAACTTTCTGAAAGTGATTCTGAAAGATATCTTTGTTGTTATCATTGTAGTTGTGATATGCTATTCTTTTAAATGTAAAACGATTATATGGTTATCGTTATAATTAATGCCTTAAAACGGGCTTTAATAAAAGTAAAAGAGAAGTGGTTTCAGAAATGTATCCGTTGAAGTTCATGTAAAGTAATTATTATTTTAAATAAACTTGTATTTAAACGTAATAAGAACGCATGCAGTCAGGAAAATATTCATAACACATTATGCACAAGAATAGTGTTAAATTACAGTGGTTTCATATTATATAACACTATATTAGTCTTACAGTTATTTATTTTAATGTTTCAGCTCTAATACGCAGCTGAGGTGATTCCTTTACTTTGTATTTCCACCATCCCGGTGTTGGTAATACCTCTCAACGTCATCTCCAGCCTGACCAATTACCGCCTTCCATAGCTTTCTGTCCATCCTACTTGTTGCTGGGCGGGCCATCACACCAGCCGCTCTCGCCGCTCATTGGCCGACGCCCTCTATGACCATGACGCCTCGGCCAATCAGAGGAGTCAGTCGATCGTGTGAGTGAGGGATTGTCGCTGCGCAGGTTAGCTGATGCTGCCCTGGATCTCTATAGAGTTTGAATGGAAATAGCAGCGCGTGAATTTCAGCTCACCTGTACAGAAAAGCGTCCTCACAAACACACGGGGGCAAAATGGACATCCTCAAGTCTCTAGGACACCCGGAAGAAATAATCAACCTATTTAAATACAAAATAGCAGGCTGTCGTTCTGTCATGCCTAAACTGGATTATGTAAGTAAATGCATTTTAAACGTTCATCTGTAATATTCATTCAATGTGCGTGTATGTCCAAGCACAATATATGTTTTGCATTTGTCTGTCATTATGCATTATGCAGCACTTAAACAGAGATTAAATAAAGTTGCATCTGATAGAGTTTTGCATCTAAAGATGCTACATGACTATTATTTTTCAGCAAGCAGGACATAAAGAGAGTGTCAGCATCAAATGGATTTGATTTAATCCTGGACTGGAGGGGAAGGTTAGTTTTAACAGAAAGGAGAACCAAGGATTCGTCTTATATAATGAGCTTTGACGACTGGAGGGTCAGACTGGGGTGATGATGCTCTGCGCATGTTTGACAGCTAATCCACATCCACACCGATAAACACACTCCTCACACTCACTGACAGAACGACAGAACGATAGATAGATAGATAGATACCCATCTGAAAGGGAACGTTCTCAGAACTTTGACTAAGAACTCTCAAAGTTCTGAACAAACGTGCTTTCAGTGACATTAACAGAACGTTCATTCCCAGATAGCACACGAATATGGCAAGCCGTTTTAGCCTAAAAAGTACTAAGCGTTACTCGTCGTAATTGCATTTTTACTAGTAGCAATTCAGTTAGAGAGCTCTATACAGGGGCGGCTGGCCCATGGTGGGCGATAGTGCATCGCCCTCCTTGAGCCACACGAAAAAAGAGAGGAGAAAAAGACTCTTATTTTGCTAGTCCTAGTCTGCATATTACTGTACAATCAACAGCCTGAATGTCACTTTCAAACCTAAAACCCCGCCCCCTTGGGGCGATCTCAGTCAGATTGAAAATCGCCCCAGCCGGTCTCATAGAGTTATATTGTGAGATTTTTTTTTTCAAATTTTGAACCCTACAATGCATTTCAATGGGCACCGGGAGGGCTCGCCCCAACGTGATTTCGTAATACGCACTGATGCGTGCTCGAAGATGTACAGCACGCACGCGTGTAGCGAGACGTCTGAATGCATTGGCCATGCTTTCAATGGAGAGGGAACTTATGAGGAACATGCCTGATTTTAATGAGAGGGTAATTGATCACTTTGCCTGCTTAAAAGAGAAGCGAGCAAAATTTCAATACAAGTGATGTGTGTTATTAAATGGTGAATTGTTTATGTTATCGCGGCCGTAGCCAGCTATGAGGTCACCGAGGTCCGGACCTCGGTCATTTTTTATATTCAAAAATAAAATGTCAAGCTCTTAGAATGATTATTTAGCCGTTTAAACCACCTCATATCACATGAGTGTTTGCAATCCATGTTGCTACGAGAAGCTAGCGCAGTGATAGGGGCTTGAGAACGCGTTGAGTGAGAGCGCGGGTGCAGCAGCCTCCGTTTGTTGCCAGATCCACCTATTATACGTGTTTTTTGACTCGTTTGTCCAATTTAGTGTGACACTTTGGGACGTTTATAAAGTGGAAAGTTGAACGTTAGTTTTATGTCAGTGTCATTATTCTAACGTTATTTTTATAACTTGTTATAAAATAAAAATTCCCTCAGCTAAAAAAAAAAAACGAACTTTCCATGTAAAACATTATACTGAATAAAAAATCTTTCACAATCATCTACATGTCTGTCTATTTTGAAGTTTAGGCTATATGTAGTGCATTTGTGGGTGTTATTATAGCACAATTCTTAACACCTCACTAATTTTCAAACCCTGGTTACGGCCTTGTATGTTATATGTTGTATTCTCCAAATGTTGAATTTTAAATAGTTGTATTGATTGCATATTGGCAGCCAAATTTATACTGAATATGTTCTGGAAAGATTTGATTAATTACAGTTTTAATATGAGAAATAAAAAGTCTTTAATTGTAAAGCAGTATGGCTTTTTTTTTTTTTTTTTTTACTCTTAGAGGGCTAACTAGTTGATGACAATGTGTCTCTTGATGGCCATGGTGGAAGTGTTTCAGTGTATTTGAGACCATTGCGATAAATTTAATATAGCTATTCAAAATACTGTACAGTTTGTACAATTCATGCCTGATGTTGCCATCTAGGAACAGGGAAACCAAATCAAACAATGCAATGTAATGCTGTAAAGTTGGCTATCTGAATTTTATCATTTTACCCATTAAAGCGGTTATCTTTGCCAAAATCGGAACAGTTGCCCCCCCAGAGATATTTGTCAGGAGCCGCCACTGGCTCTATAATTAAAATCCTGCTAGTAACAATGCCAATTAGAGAGCTCTACAAATGAATTTTTACTAGTTACAATTACAATTTGAGAGCGCTCCAATTCAATTCTTACTAGTAACAATTCAAATAGAGAGCTCTACAACAGAATTTTTACTAGTAAGAATTTAAATTAGAGAGCTCTACAACTGAACTATTACTAGTAACAATTACAATCAGAAAGCTCTCTAAATCAATTTTTACTAGTAATAATTCTAATTAGAGAGCTCTCTAAATAAATTTTTACTAGTAAAAATTCTAATTAGAGAGCTCTCTAATTCAGTTTTTACTACTAAAAATCAGTTTAGAGAGCTCTCTAATTCAATTATTCGTGGTAAGAACTGAAGTAGAGAGCTCTTTAATTGGATTACAGAGCTCTGCAATTAAACATATCTTTAATGAGGTTTTTTACTAGTAAAAATGGAATTATAGAGCTCTGTAATTGCATTTATACTAGTAATAATTAAATTAAAGTGCTCTCTAATCTGAATTATTACTAGTAAAAACTGAATTAGAGCTCTAATTGGAATTATTACTAGTAAAAATTGATTTAGAGAGCTCTCTAATTGGAATTGTTACTAGCAAAAAAATATAGTATAGTATATTTAGCATAGTATATTTTAGGATAAAACGGCTTGCCATACAGGTACGTCTGCAAGATGTCTTTTAAAGATCACTTGATCTGGAAAGCATCTGCTGTGAACAAACATCTGACAGATTTACATTTTACATACATTCTAAATCATAAACATCTTAAAGACATCTAATAGACGTCTATTTGACATCTGATATTACACAAACCAAAGATGTCTCCTAGATGTACGTGTGCAATCAGGGTTCAGTTGTCTAGTCTTTAATAATGTTCTCGTAATGTTAGCACAAAAACATTATATATACATCGTTCAGAAACGATTTAGTTGGATGTTTGTCTGACATTCAAAAAAATGTTAACGCTTGTTTTAGAATCTTCGGAGAACATTTAAAAAGACCGCCGTTTACAAAATTCTAAAATGGAATGTTACATAACGTTTGCATAACCAAGATAAAACGTTTTTAAAACATTTTGACAGTTAGGAGAACATTCAGAAATATTGTTTTCATAACTTAATGGAAACGTTAGCAAAACGTTCTTAGAACATAAATTTGTTCATAAATAGATAGATACCCATCTAACAGGGAACGTTGAACAAACGTTCTTACAGTAGCATTAATGGAACGTTCATTCAGAGTTATCTAGTGTTTAATAATATTCTCAAAACGTTAGATATGAGTTATACATCGGAACAAGGAACGATTTTGTTTAGAAACGTTTTTGGATGTTTGTTTTATATACATTTTTAAAAAAGTTGTTTCAGAGAACATTCAAACGCAACCTTGTTTGCAAAATTATAAAATGGAATGTTATCATAACGTTTACATAATAAAGATAACATTTTTAAACACTGGAAATTTTGACAGTTCAGAGAACATTCATAAATATAATTTTCATAACGTAATGGGAACGTTGTTAAACCAATTTTGTTTGATAGATATAGATAGATGCAAAACGTTCTTTGAACATTATTTTGTTCTCTGTACCACTAGATGTCGCTGCATCTTTATACTTTTATTTTCCATGTGTTTCTTTAAATGTAAACGAAATATAGGCCTTCATTCTTCAGTCTTGTTTAATTTCACAAATATGCTTTTAAATCTACATTATAGTATTTAAAAATGCACTGTGTTATGAATTGTGTGCTTAAATGTTTATTGTTGTTTTGTTTTGCTAATATTGCTAATATAAAAGGTTAGCATAACCTATTTTAACGATTATCAGCCTGTATATTAGATTGTATAAAAACAACTTGATTTAATATGTGCGCGTAATTGTTTTAATACAAGTCTATACACTACTATTCAAACGTTTAGACACACGTGACTGAATTAAAGGCTTACAGTGAAATTTGTAGATAAAAAAATAAGATAATCCCATTTGTGAATTTCATTATAAGTCTACTTTTTACATTTTTTAAACTGTAGTAGATAGCAGAGGAAAACAGCGACACGTGTCTAGCGTACGCTTGGATAATCTAATAAAGTTTTGATTTATTTTTATTATTTTATTTTAATTTTATTTCGATGTTTTGGTCACTAGATATTCCCCATACATATTTCTAAAGACTTAGCTGTTAATTTAAAATGTGTAAAAAAAAAAAAAAGTCCTCAAGTTTGAGTAGGCGTGTCCATACTTGACTCGACTAGTAGTGTGTACTTAGCAAACTGCGTGTTTTATCGTTTAAAGCGGGGAGGAGAGTCAAACCCCAGCCAATAATAAAGCCTCAATATGGGGTGAATAGCTTTAATAATCTGTTTACATATCAGGTTACCGATATTTCAGTCGTGCCATTGCGCGTAAAAACGCGCCCCTCTGACGCTCCGCGGAGCGACGGGCGTTTCACTTCCCCTCAGGCGAACAACTTTACAAACAGTTTAAACAAAGTTTTGCACTTGTAAACAAAAGCAAGAGTTGCAGGAGCTCGTTCGCACATGGCTGGAGTCAGCGGTAAGAGCGCCGTGTCGTTCTCCGTGCTCAAGCGCTCGTTCTCCCTGCGCGGCTCCCCGCGATCAGTGCTCACTGGCGGGCGGCGGAGCGCGCAGGAAGGGCGGCTGATGGCCCGTCCTCCTCACCCGCTCCGGACTCACCGACACCCCGCGTATGTGTGTTTCTCCTGCCAGGACTCCATGAGCGAAACCCTGCGGACCTGCTATGCCTATCTGAACCAGACCAGCCGGAGCTTCGCGGCGGTGATCCAGGCCCTGGACGGAGAGCTGCGGTAAGATCTGCAGAGCGCTGCGGGAGAGGCGTGACCTCCGCCAGTAAACAACAGCTTTGGAGAAGCGCTGCACTGTGCACGAGTACTTTAGAGAAGCATATGCACGTTTTAGACGTATTTAAGTGTGCTTTAGTTGTTTGCAAGGTTTGAGTTTATATATAAATGACCTTGAGGAACATGCGCTTTCTTAAGAAGTTGCTCGAGATCACATCGACGCGAGGAACGTACAGATTTGCAAAGTATTTGCTAACCAAATATGCAAATAAAACAAACCTGCTAGCTTATATACACTGTCACATTCTACATTCGTTTACATTCTATAAATTATATGCACATTATGTAAGTACATACTTCAGTGCATGCAATTTTGGAATAAATGTTTGTGTGGGTGTGTGCAAAACAGCAGATTTTTATAGTTTTTAAAATTATATAACTTGAATGTTATACAAATCTGTCATTTTGCATGCATGTGTGTGTGTGTGTGTGTGTGTGTGTGTGTGTGTGTGTGTGTGTATGTGCAGGTAAATATATATGATACAAAGGTGAAACTTCCTGTAGTTTATTAGAAGATATAGAAATATAGAAGTTATAGAAATGTGTTTAAGTTATCTAGCATTTTGCCAAAAATCTTAAGGATATTAAGTAAAAATCATGTTCCTTAAATATATTTTGTACAAAAAAAATATCAAAATGTAATTTTTGATTAGTAGTATGCATTGCTTAGAACTTCATTTGGACAACTTTGAAGGCGATTTTCTCAATATTTTGATTATTTTGCACCCTCAGATTCCAGATTTTCAAATGGTTGTATGTCATCTAAATATTGTCTTATCCTAACAAACCATACATCAATGAAAAGCTTATTTATTAGCTTTCAGGTGATGTATAACTCTCAATTTCCAAAAAATTACCCTTTTGACTGGTGTGTGTATATATATATATATATATATATATATATATAATGCATACCCTTTGATGAAGTGTATATTATAGAAGTTACTGAAATCTGATGTTTATATATATATATATATATATATATATATATATAAACAGACACTCATGTCAAACAACAAAATTACTAAAACTGTAACAAAATTTAAAATGAAAACAGAAAATATACAAATCAATTTAAAAAAAAATTTTAGTTGCAAAAGACTAAAATTACTAAAACTAAAATAAAAATTCATAGAAAATAAACAGACATTTTTAAAAAACAAAAACTAATAAAAACAAAAGGATAAAAGCATAAAAAAGGATATAAAAAAGAAAACGTGAGTTATAAAGGCAGAATTTAAGTGAAAGTACAAAAATTGCTAAAAATAAAATTACTAAAAATTAAATAGACATAAAAAACAAAACAAAAACAACCACAAAATTACTAAAACCTAAACTGAAGTTAAAATAAAAACCTAATTCAAAAAAAATTACAATAAAAGTAAATTATTATTTATAAATAAATATATATATATTATATTTTATATTTATATATATAAACAGACACTCATGGCAAACATTGGGTCGGTCATGTCCGGCATGTTTCTAGACTGTTTTTGGTCTGCAGGGTCGTGGATGTTGTGTTGTATTTATATCAGCTGCTGAATATAGCTTGTGTTTGTTCACTCTGTGTTGTCTATTAATTCAGTGGATGTTAAATGGTTAACTTCTCTCACTCAGGCATGCCGTGTGTATTTTCTACCTGGTTCTGCGAGCTCTGGACACAGTGGAGGACGACATGAGCATCCCGCTGGAGACCAAGGTCCCATTGCTGCACGACTTCCACACGTTCCTCTATCAGCCCGAATGGTGCTTCACTGAGAGCAAAGAGAAAGACCGGCAGGTGCTGGCGGATTTCCCCACGGTTAGTCCAACACAACACATCACAACTAAAGCAAATATTAAAGAATTGCATTTTGTAAAAAGAGAATGAAGTGTATTTTTAGGAATTTTTGCATTGACTTAATTTATTTATTTATTTATTTGAACACATTTTACGTCAAAATTCTTGCTGTAAAGAAACAAATAATTGTACTAAAACTTATTTTTGGGACATAACTCTCATTATTTTCACTCTAATTACTGGAATGTAAATTGTTATTTATAAAGAAATATATAAAAAAAAGTTATTAGTTAATAGTATTTTGCATAAAGAATAAAACCCATTTTTGCAGCATATTTTTAGAATTTTTTTGTATTAACCATTTAGGTTTTTTGGCATTATTTTGATGATATTAAAAATATTTAATATATTGTTATAATTTTTATTTTATTTATGTGTGTGTGTGTGTGTGTGTGTGTGTGTGTATATATATATATATATATATATATATATATATATATATATATATATATATATATATGTTTTAGAATTATTTAGTAATATCTTTTAGTAATATCAATATCAGTTTTATTATTAATTAATTATACATTTTTAACATAAAAATAATTATTAATTCTCAGAGGTGATATATATTCAGTACAGTAATAAATATATATATTATATTTAATTCTTAATACATTTTTATAATAACAGCATTTTTGTAAATCAACATTTAACATTTAAATAAAATAAGACAAAACATAGCATCTTAAACATTAAATAATTATATACTTTTAATTATTTACATTTTGAATAAGAAAAATCCTTCATTTTATCAAACATTTTTATCAAACAATTTTTTTTACTGATATCATTAACTCATATAACGTTAATATTTCATTCAGTTTTATTAGTAATTTATCATTTTATATTTTTAAAATGTCTATTTTGTTGTTAACTTTAAAAAAAAAAATTCTTGTATATTTTATTTTAAGTAATGACAATTTCTTTTACTTCAAGTTTTAGATTTTATTTTAGGTTTTAGTAATTAGTAATTTTTTAAAATTGTTTTTTGATTTTGGGGTGAAAAAAATATATATGAAGCTCAGGTTTCGTCAGACTTACTAAAACAGCAAAGAAGCATTGGAATTTTTTAATTTTTAATTTTATTTCTTCATTCTTCATTTAATTCTTAATTTTGTTGCTTGCTGCTGTTGTAAAATAAGGCATTTTTAATTGCACGTCTGCTTTTAGAAATTTCTGTTGTTTATTTTTTTATTTTTTTTATTATTTTTTTGTTGTTTGTTTGTTTTTATTTAATACACATTCTTGTACTGTTTTCCTCAGATTTCAGTGGAGTTCAGGAATTTGGGCCAGGAGTATCGGGACGTGATTACAGATATTTGTCACCGGATGGGTGTAGGAATGGCTGAATTCCTAGAGAAGAAGGTTTCTTCCATGAAGGAATGGGACAAGGTAAATTTTACATGCGTGTTTGACACACTGGTTGGATATTTATCCATCTGCTCATAGATTTATATGCATATAACTCACCAAACTGAGACGCACAAGTGCTTTCATTGCATTTTAAAGCATTTCAGACATTCTGCATGAGACATAATGTTGTAAACATCTGTCCACTCTGTATGTTTTGCTCTCAGTACTGTCATTATGTGGCGGGTCTGGTGGGGATCGGACTGTCCCGTCTGTTCTCGGCGTCCCAACTGGAGGACCCTGAGGTGGGTCGGGACACAGAGCTGGCCAACTCAATGGGTCTGTTCCTCCAGAAGACCAACATCATCAGAGACTATTTGGAGGACCAGCAAGAGGGACGGGCCTTCTGGCCGCAGGAGGTACAAACCCTGCTCTCGTCTCGTTCCTGATGCATTTCCATGAACATCCACACTGTAAAAAATAAACCTGTGAATTAGAGAGTCCCGTCATGAGCTTATTAAAACAACATTTAGGAATATTTAGCAAAAGTTATTTACCAGAATTTGTTTACAAGAAAAGTAACATGCTAAAATTAAAAAAAAAAAAATTCTGTATCAAAATCAACAGCTGTGATTGCCAGAGCTTTGCCGTCTTTCATTGTTGAAATGATAATCCATGTGTAAATGCTTATGCGTGTTTCTGCTGCAGGCCTGGAGTCAGTTTGCGGCCCGTCTGGAGGATTTCGCTCATCCTCAGCACCTGAGCTCTGCCCTGTCCTGCCTCAACCTGCTGGTGACCGATGCTCTGCACCACGTCCCGGACGTCATCGCGTACCTGTCCCGCCTCCGCAACCAGAGCGTCTTCAACTTCTGTGCCATTCCTCAGGTCTGAGTTATTTCTGACATTAGCTGAATGTTCCTGCTGAACACCAAACCTTGGTCTGTTTAGGTGGAGTTTAATGGCGCTTACAAACACCAGAGCACGTTCAGTGGGATTAGGTCTCACACAATAGTAGTGAGAATGCATCTTTTATTACAAAGTTAGCTAGTGCTAAAAGAGTGCAGATTATAGAAATTGCACACATGGTTTTAAAAGCACATTCCATGCTGCTTCGCTTTTTTTCTGTGCAGACAATAAAATATAATAAAACAAAACGACTTACATAAATTAGAAACAGTACTAGAAATGTGATATAACCAGTTTATTTCAGTTAGCTGTGAAAATATAGTAGAAATAAAAATTCAACATACAATTTAAAAATAAAACTACGACTAATAAATATGATTAACACAACTGAGTTGCTTAAACTTTAACAAAAATTAAAATGAAAACATAAATTATACAAATAAAATCTAATTCAAAATAGAATAGAAGAAATTTTTAGTAGTAGTAGAATTTTTTTTACATTTTTTAAAAGTTGAAGTTGAAGTGCTACATTTTACTAAAACTGAAAATGAAATAATGAAATGAATGAAAAATTTTTTTTAAACAAAATTAAGAAGAAATGTATAAAAACAACTTAAAAATAGAATATAAAAAACTTAAACTTAACTTATTTTATTTCAGTAATGAAGGAGAATTTCTAATTGTTTAGTTTATTAAATAAAATTACTAAAACTAAAACAGAAAAAAGGTAATAAACTAAACAGATGTTAAAAAACAAACTAATAAAAACGACTACAATATAAAAAAATATTAATACTTTAACTAATATTAAGATGAAAATGGAAAATATAAAAACTAAAAATATAAATACAAAGGTAGGATTTTAATTTTTTTAAAGTTGAAGTTGAAACGCTACATTTACTAAAACTAAAAATGAAATAAAAAGAATAAAAACTGAAACATTAAAAAAAAATGAATAAAACACAAAACAATATTTAAATTGAAAAATATTTATATATATATACAGTACAGACCAAAAGTTTGGACACACCTTGGACACACCTTTGAACCAAAGTTTTCTTTATTTTCATGACTATGAAAATTGTAGATTCACACTGAAGGCATCAACACTATGAATTAACACATGTGGAATTATATACAGTACAAAAAAGTGTGAAACAACTGAAAATATGTCATATTCTAGGTTCTTCAAAGTAGCCACCTTTTGCTTTGATTACTGTTTTGCACACTCTTGGCCTTCTCTTGATGAGCTTTAAGAGGTAGTCACCTGAAATGGTTTTATATATATATATATATATATATATATATATATATATACACTTATTTTATATCAGTTATGAAGGCAGAATTATTAAGACTTTAATATTAAGATGAAAATGGAAAATATAAAAACTAAGAATATAAATACAAAGGTAGAATTTTTTTTTTAAGTTTAAGTTGAAGTGCTTCACTTACTAAAACTAAAACTGAAATAAAAAGAACAAAACATTAAAAAAAAGAATAAAACAAAACAGTATTTAAAAGGAAACTAAAAAAGAAACATATATATATATATATATATATATATATGTATACATGGGCGACATTTGACTCTTGAGTCAGGGGGGGCAAGAAAAAAAAAATCAGATGTAAGCATTAAAACAGTGCCCTACGGTATTGCAGCACATCAAAGCAGTCAATTAAAGCGCTGCACTTCAGCCCGGGCCGATGGGCCCTGACTTTTTTTTACAGCCCAGGGCTACGGCTTCGGGCCAATTTTCACGTCATAGTTCAGACCCAGGCCGGCATCGTGCCTGTTTTAGGCTTCTCCTTATTTTCATAATTTAGACATCCATCAATTATGGTGAAGAAAAAAAAATGCCGCGCTGGTGGAAACAACACGAAACTTCACTTTCGCTTTCACTTTTGAGACCGACTCAGACACAGTTTAGTGTGCTTTAGCGCAGCTGAATCCGCGTTCAAGCGCACACAATAGGCTAAAGCTCGCCCCAAGCACCGGCAAAAATAAATAACAATGAATGTGTCGAGGAAAGAGTAAGGACATAAATGAATTATTTATTAATTAATTTGTGTATTCTGAGTCAGTGTCGCAAAGATCCTGACTGGCAATCTCCTTTTTGAACGCGCCTTTAGAGAGAAATTCATCTTTACGGATTACATGAAAGAGTTTGTGCTTTTGATTTGTTTTATTTCGTTAAGTAATAATTTAAAGCTTTCTATAAATGTATTTATTATGTCTGTGAGGCAAGCATTTCGCTTCATTTTATTAAGCACTCCTGTTCAAGAACCAGATGGCAGAAAGCACATAATTTTTGTTTTATTTATTTTATAAAAATGCTGTAACGTTTTTTTTCGATGTATTACTTGTACTTTGTGAGCAAAAATGACGGATAATTTTAAATTGCTTCCAATGAAAAAAATGCAAGTGATCACGCTGGTGCCTCGATGTCCTGCAAGCTTTAGCTTCCACTTTCTGCACAAACTATGCGCATATAGCGCACATTTATCTGTAACGTTTAAACTACCATTGTTTTATACTTGAACTGTTTTATATCTATAGATTTTATTTTAGGCAAGTCGTGATGATTTGAGAAGGCAAACTGATCAAACAGTATGATCAGTCTTCCGCTGGGCGCTGTTCGGTAAATATATATATATTTAACGAATAAAAAATGCTCCAAGCGTTTTTCTAAATTTGCTAAATACAGGGTTCGTACGGGTGCTTGAATTCCTTGAAAATGCTTGAATTTTAATGTAGTGTTTTCAAGGTTTGAAAAATGCTTGGATTTTGGATGAAGTGCTTGAAAGTGCTTGAATATGCAGTTGCATCGGTTTCATATTAATTCGCTTTCATACTTAATAGTTATTTTTTGTTATGCTTATAATATGTAAAAGAAAGAAAAGAAAAAAACAGCTCCGCTCAAGTGTGCACGTGAGGCTGTAGTGTGATCTGCCGGTCTTTCTTGATGCGCGCCCTCTGATGGAGCAGAGCGCTAGATAAAACATGCCAGTTATCAGGAGGTTGTTGCATCAGTCCTCGATGGCATGAAAACGACAAATAAGAATTATGTTTAAAACGAGAATTTGGGGATCGCAAAATTGCCAGCCTGATGTCCCGGGGCTATTGTGTTTTCCAGTCGGGCTGCTAGAATGTTTCACCGGACTATCTTAAAGTAGAGGGCTCGTGCGGGTCATTACAAACTCATCAATTTAGCCTTATCAAAGTTAAGGCCATACAAAGTTTTAAATGTATTAAATAGTATAAGAAAAGGCTTAATTATAAGTTTAAGAGTTAGGGACGGATATACGAGAATCGCGATAGGGCTGGATAAAACTTCAAAAGGCAATGATATCATATTGAATAAACATACACACTGCACGTTTCAAAGTCAAAACGCGGCACGGATGTCTTTATATGAATGTATCTGAAGGGAACCGGCTGTCCTCAGAAACGTGTCGTTGGCATTTTCATTTCATGTCTGATAAAACTGCTTTAATGCTGATTTGTCTACAGCCGTTACTAGGAAACCGTAATATTTCAGCGCTCCTAAAGCGCCCCCTCGTGACAGGGAATGAATTTGCGAATATTCAGCTGTTTAGCAAGATTATTACAAATATTGGCCCATGTTTTTATGCAGCAAACACATAAGAGTTGTAAATGTAAAAGTTATGTGCTTTCTAAAAATCTAAACAATTGAGACAGTAATATTTATGTTTTAAATAAATTATACTTGATATATCAATTTTAAAGGTATAAAGGATGAAATGCCATTGTATAAGATGTTTTGTTCTTGTGAAAATCTGAATTATAAATCATGTCATTTTATGGCTTGATGTTACTGTACATTGTTCAACCCCACTACAGTGTTCATTTTACCTGTGCAGCTCTTAAAAAGGGTCATAAATTGCCTTAAATTGATATTTAAAAATTCTGTAATACACTGTGAAAATAGTGAAAAAAAATACCTTGATATTTGTGAATAGGAAATCAGGTAGGAGTCTAAATGTCAATCAAAAATATTTTCAATGTTTAAAATATGGTCTTTTTTCATTTGGGCCAGTTAAATTTTATTATTAATTTTATAGTGTCTTTTTGACTACCTTTTAGTACTTTTAGGCTGGAATGTGAAATGTATTTGTGAAAATCCTTCAAGTTTTAGAAAGTTTTCAAGTTTTATAATTTTAGTTTATCATATTTTTTTACAGTCATTTTATAGCAGTCATTAATGTATTACCATAGACATTGCCCTACTCCACTCATACAGTATTACTTTTATTTGTGCAGGTCTTAAAAAGCCTTTAAATTTTATTTTTAAAATACTACAGATACTCAGTAAATTATATAAATTATATATTTTAAATTATATAATTTGTATATTGAATGTTGACTATTTATATGGGGCAATGTTATATGCAATCTAGACAGTTGTTTTTTAATAGCACAATAACATTTGATTTAAAATTTATAACTCATGTATGTGAATATGTAATTTGCCACAGTGCTGGAAAATCTTGAAAATGTACCTTGAAAGTGCTTGAAAAGTGCTTGAATTTTACTTTGGAAAAGGTGTAAGAACCCTGTAAATAAAAAACGAAACTAAATATAAACATTTTGCCATTACATACAAAACTGAACTATTTTATAGCTGAAACAGTAAGTTGTTTTGGGAGAAGGGGAAAATATATTTTTATCCCGTCTATTGCTTCACCGTTATTTCGAGAATAAACCCAGCGTAAATATGCAAATGTCACTCCCAAAACATATCAGCTTGCATGTGCCGAAAAACAAAAGTTTCATACAAATTCTAAATGGATTATAGCCTGGAAAGTGCAAAGCACGCTCCCCTTATTATCACTAAAAGTTCATAGAGATGTCACAAAATTCCGTTATAATTAATAAAGCTCTGTAAACTACACAATTAATATTTTATTTACATCGCGTCTACACTCATAAGATGATTCACGAGCGCACAAAACGGCACTTAATAAAAACCGATCAGGCGCTTTCAGCAGTGAGTGAATTCTGACAAGTGTTTCTAATTGTTCGGAAACAACAGATATGTCTGTGATTGGCTACATTGCTCAACGCTGCAAAAACACGTTGGATAGTTTGCCAGATCTTCAATTGCTTTGCTTTCGTTTGAGGGTTATATAGCACCGTCTAGTTCCCAAGTACAACCGAGCCTAAGCTTGGCTAAAGCAGTTGCAGCGGGGCTGTCGAGGATTCCATGACTAACCACAGGGGGGGCAACTGCCCCCCCTTGCCCCCCCCTAATGTCGCCCATGTATGTATATATGTGTGTGACCCTGGACCACAAAACCAGTCTTAAGTCGCTGGGGTATATTTGTAGCAATAGCCAAAAATACATTGCATGGGTCAAAATTATCGATTTTTCTTTTATGCCAAAAATCATTAGAAATTAAGTAAAGATCATGTTCCATTAAGATTTTTTGTAAAATTCCTACTATAAAAATATCAAAATGTAATTTTTGATTAGTAATATGCATTGTTAAGAACTTCATTTGGACAACTTTAAAGGTGATTTTCTCAGTCTTTAGATTTTTTTGCACCCTCAGATTCCAGATTTTCAAATAGATGTATCTCGGCCAAATATTGTCCTATCCTAACAAACCATACATCAATAGAAAGCTTATTTATTGAGCTTTCATGTGATGTTTACATCTCAGTTTTGTAAAATTTAACCTTATGACTGGTTTTGTGGTCCAGGGTCACATATAACACTTATTTTATATCAGTTATGAAGGCAGAATTATTAAGACTTTAACTAATATTAAGATGAAAATGAAAGTATAAAAACTAAAAATATAAAAAATGGTTATTTTCATTTAAAGTACTAAAATTACTAAAACTGAAAAAAATCGATAAAAATTAAAATTATATTAAGAAACAAAAACTAATAAAAATGACTAAAATATACAACAAAATCATTGAAACAAACAAAATGAAAATAAATAGGATAAAAAAAATATTATTTCACCTACAAAGTCAAAATATCTTTTTTTTGTTTAAAGTTGAACTTCTAAATTGACTAAAACTGACCTGAGAAAAACTGAATATAAATAAAAAGCAACTAATAAAACTATATACCAAGATGAAAGCTCTCCTGTTGTTGACTGTTACTGTGGTGGTGTCCTTCCTCTGGTCAGGTGATGGCGATAGCGACTCTGTCGGCGTGTTACAACAATCCCCAGGTGTTTCAGGGTGTGGTGAAGATCCGGAAGGGTCAGGCGGTGACGCTCATGATGCAGGCCACAAGCATGGGCGCCGTCCAGAGCATCATCGCACAGTACAGTCAGGAGGTGTGTCCTAAAACACGTTTCACAGTCCTCCATACTTGAGTCATTTACTCTGATAATCCTAAACCTGTCCTCCTCTCAAAGATCCTGCAGAAGGTGTCCGTCACAGACCCGTCCCGTGAGAAGACGCTGCTCATCCTGAACGTCATCCGTGAGAAGAGCCTGTCTCCAGCCGCGTTGTCGTCTCGCGCGCACCACATCTCTCCGGTCTACGTCTCGGCCGCCATGCTGTTAGCGGCACTCAGCTGGCAGTACCTGAACGCTACGGCCGGACAGCCACCAGGGGGTGCAGACATGCAGGGACACTGAGACGACTCCCGAAAACTCAATCTGCCAAACCAGAACGGTTGAGAAAGACACCAGTTTGGGATTTTTAGGTTTTTTCTATTTCACTGAAAGTTGTTCAGATCATTTTCACCACATAAGCAAATGAGGAAATAATAAGAAATGCATATAAAAAAAAATAATATGAAAAAGTTTTTTATATTTCCTAAATATATGAAAGTATATGTGTGTGTATATATATATATATATATATATATATATATACAGTACACACACACTGCTGCTCAAAAGTTTCATCAAGGCCTCATTTATTTGATCAAAAATACTGAAAAAACTCTAATGTGAAATATTATTTCAATTTAAAATAACTGTTTTCTATGTGAATATATTTTAAATTGTAATTTATTCCTGTGATACAATGTTGAATTTTCAGCATCATTACTCCAGTCTTCAGTGTCACATGATCCTTTAGAAATCAAGATCGAAAATAGTTGTGCTACTTAATATTTTTTTGGAACCTGTGATATTTTTTTTAGGATTCTTTGATCAATAAAAGCTAAAAATTTATTTAAGCATTTATTTAAAATAGAAAGGTTTTCTAACAATATACACTACTGTTCAAAAGTTTGGGGTCAGGAGATTTGTATTCTTTCTTTTTTTTGAAAGAAATTAGTACTTATATTCACCAAAGATGTGTTAGATGAATAAAAAGTGATAGCGTAGATTTATATTGTTAGAAAAGATTTATATTTTGAATAAATGCTGTTCTTTTTAACTTGTTAGTTATCATAGAATCCTGAAAAAAAGAATCACAGGTTGCAAAAAATATTTGGCAGCACAACTGTTCTTGATCCTGATTTCTGAAGGATCATGTAACACTTAAGACAGGAGTAACGGCTGATGAAAATTCAGCTTTGCATCACAGGAATAAATTACATTTTAAGGTATATTACATTAAAAACCATTATTTTATATTGTAATAACATTTTGCAATATTACTGATTTTTTTTCTGTATTTTTGATCAAATAAATGCAGCCTTGATGAGCAGAAGAAATGTTTTTAAAAAACATTAAAAATCAAACTTTTGAGCATATTATATATTAAAACTATATTGATAACTAATTTAAACTATAATTTTTTATATATTGAATTAGTTTTTATGTATGTATTATGTAAAAATACAAAAATAGATATATAACTAATTCATTATATAAAATTATAGTTTTCTTTTTTTGTTTTTGTGGTCAAATATGATCTGATGACGAGTTTTGTTGCATCTTCAATGGATGTTTATGTAGGTACATTTGAGACTCTCAAATGTTAATTATTCTAAAGTTATTTTCTATGACGCTGAGGTTTTTTCATTGATCTTCTGTTTTTGTTCCATCAAATCATCCTAAACGTCAAGCACACAGGAAAAAAATACATTTTCGTTCAAGTATTAAAAAAAAAACCAGTCTGTCATTTAGACAGAAATTTGTAAAAGTTCTAAATTTTACGCAGCCTTTCAAGCAGTTGAAGTCTGATCATTTAAAACCGTACATAACATGGTGTTTTTTTGGGTTGATTATTCAAAAACATGTTTAAGTCATATTTAACCCTAAAATTAAAAAATAATAATAAATTAAGCCTAATTGTTGGACCATTATTATTTTTTAAATTTAATATATTATATTAAAATATATTATAATAATACTAGAATGCTTCACAATGCAAAAAACAATAATATTATAATTACATAAATTATTTTAGATTTTATTTTATTTACAAAAAAAATCTAATATCAGCTCTAAGAAATTATTTAATGAAAATAATGCATTATAGTGCTTTATTGCATTATTTTTATTACAATTTCTCATTGCTGTTATTAGATTTTTGTGAATAAAATAAGACAAATTTAAAAAGTGTATATAAAATAATACAAAAATAATAATTATGAAAACAATGTCACTTTTGCACAAACTTCTGAATCGTCCCAAAAAATATTATTATTATTTTTTTAATTTTTTTTTTTTTTATGGGGTGTAAAAATGACCCGGACATGTTCTTGACTGGTTTTATCAGATTCACTCGTGTGGTTTGGATGTTTGTCACTCATCGTGTGAATTCAGGTTGTATGTTTTCAGAACATATGTGTGCAAATGTCAAAGTAGTTTAGCGTTGTTCAGGTCTCATCTCAACACTGTGAAACGCTGGATTAGAGTCTGGTTTTGCACATGAATTGGTCCATTTTCATTGGGTCAGTTTGAATATTTAGTCACTGCCAAGTAAAGAACCAAATATCTGATGTTTGAACTGCAGCAGACGACTGTAAAGTGCCCTTAATATTCAGCTTTTATGTGGAAAAGCTAGCAAAAACTTTGTACATATCAAAGGATCGGTTTAATTAGCATTGCTATGTAATGTGGGAGTTTGATTTGTATATACATTTAGAGATAATAAATATGGTAAAAATCTATTTCACTGGATTCATTGAATGTGTATGTTAGCTTTTAGGAACTTAGCAACACCCTAGCAACCACCTGGAACACTATAACAACACTCAACAACATCCTAGCAACGCTTTAGCAAATATAACACCAACTATAACACTCTGGCAACCACCCTGAAGACCTTAGCAACACTCTAGCAATCACCTGAAACAGTGTAACAATACTCAACAACATCCTAGCAATGCTTTAGAATCTGTAACACCATAGAAACCACTTAACAACACCCTGACAACCATCCAGGCTACCATAGCAACACTAGCAATCATCTGTAATAATGTAACAACACTCAGCAATATCCTAGCAATGATCCAGCAACTATCACACCATAGCAACCACTTAGCAACACCCTGACAACCATCCAGATTATTTTAGCAAAACTCTAGCAATCACTTGGATCAATGTATCAAAATAGCAACTCTCTAGCAACTATAACACCATAGCAACACCCTGGCAACCACATATATTACCTTAGCAACACTCATTTGGAACACGGTAAAAAGCAACAACACCCAAACAATGCTTCAGCAACTATAACATTATAGATACCACATAGTAACACCTTGGCAACCACCCAAATTACCCTAGCAACACTTAAGCAATCACCTGGAACACTGTAACAACATAGCAACATCCAAGCAACTCTCCAGCAACTATAACACCATAGCAACAACCTGGCAACCACCCAAAATAACTTAGCAACACTCAATAAATTATCTAAAACACTGTAACAATACTCAACAACATTCTAGCAACACTTTAGAAACTGTAACACCACTTAGCAACACCCTGGCATCCATCCACAATACCTTAGCAACACTCTAGCCACCATCTGTAATAATTAAACAATACTTAACAATATCCTAGCAATCCTCCAGCAACTATAACACTATGGAGAGCACATAGCAACACCCTGACAACCACAAATATTACCTTTGTAACACTCTAGCAATCACCCGGAACATTGTAACAACAGTCAACAACATCCCAGCAACTATAACACCACAGCAATCACTTGGCAAAACCTTGACAACCATCCATATTATCTTAGCAACACTCCAGCAATCACCTGGAACACTGTAATAACCTAGCAACATCCAAGCAACCCTCCAGCAACTATAACACCATAGCAACCACTTAGCAAAACCCTGACAACCATCCAGATTACCTTAGCAACACTCTAGCACACACCAGGAGCATGGTAACAACAGTCAACAACATCACAGCAACTATAACACCATAGCAACCACTTGGCAACACTCTGGCATCCACCCATATTATTTGAGCAACACTCCAACAATCACCGGGAACACTGTAGCACCCTGGCGGCATCCATCCACAGTACCTTAGCAACACTCTAGCCACCATCTGTAATAATTAAACAATACTTAACAATATCCTAGCAATCCTCCAGCAACTATAACACTATGGAGAGCACATAGCAACACCCTGACAACCACAAATATTACCTTTGTAACACTCTAGCAATCACCCGGAACATTGTAACAACAGTCAACAACATCCCAGCAACTATAACACCACAGCAATCACTTGGCAAAACCTTGACAACCATCCATATTATCTTAGCAACACTCCAGCAATCACCTGGAACACTGTAATAACCTAGCAACATCCAAGCAACCATCCAGCAACTATAACACCATAGCAACCACTTAGCAAAACCCTGACAACCATCCAGATTACCTTAGCAACACTCTAGCACACACCAGGAACATGGTAACAACAGTCAACAACATCACAGCAACTATAACACCATAGCAACCACTTGGCAACACTCTGGCATCCACCCATATTATTTGAGCAACACTCCAACAATCACCGGGAACACTGTAGCACCCTGGCGGCAACCATCCATATAACCTTAGCAACACTCCAGCAATCACCAGGAACTTTGTAACAATAGTCAACACCTTTCTAGTAACACTCCAGCAACTATAACACCATATAAACCACTTATCAACACACTGGCAACCATCTAGATTACCATAGAAACACTCTAGTAGACGTATGTAACACTGTAACAATGCTCAACAACATCTTAGCAACACTCCAGCAACTATAACACAATTAAAGCCACGTAGCAACACCCTGACAACCACCCAGATTACTTTAGCAATACTCTAGCAGTCACCTGGAACACTGTAACAACATCCAAACAACTCTACAGCAACTATAACACCATAGCAACCACTTGACAACACTCTGGCAACCACCCATATTATCTTAGCTACACTCCAACAATCACCTGGAACACTGTAACACCCTGGCAACCATCCAGATTAGCTTAGCAACACTCTAACAATCACTTGGAACATTGTAACAACAGTCATCAACATCCCATAACTGCTCCAGCTCCAACACTATAGAAACCACTTAGCAACACCTTGGCAACCACTCAGATTATTTTAGGGACACTCTAGCAGTCACCTGAAACAGTGTGGCAATATTCCACAACTTCCTACCTACACTACAGCAAATATAACATTGTTAAAACCACATAGAAACACATTGGTAACCACCCAAACTGCCTTAGCAACATTCTAGTAATCACCTGGAGCAATATGACAATGCAACAACATCCCACTTACTCTCCAGCAACTATAACACTGTAGAAACCACTTAGCAACACCCTGGCAACCATCTAGATTACCTTAGAAACACTCTAGTAGACGCCTGTAACACTGTAACAATGCTCAACAACACTCCAGCAACTATAACACAATTAAAGCCACGTAGCAACACCCTCACAACCACCCAGATTACTTTAGCAATACTCTAGCAATCACCTGGAACACTGTAACAACATATCAACATCCAAACAACTCTCCAGCAACTAAAACACCATAGCAACCACTTAGCAACACACTGGCAACCATCCAGATTACCTTAGAAACATGCTAACAAACACCTGCAACACTGTAACAACACCCATAAACATCCTAACAACACTCCAGCAACTATAACATTGTTAAAACCACATAGCAACACCTTGGTGACAACCCAACCTACCTTAGCAACAATCTAGCAATCATCTGGAACAATTTAACAACGCAACAACATCCCACTAACTCTCCAGCAACTATAACACCATAGAAACCACTTAGCAACACCCTGGCAACTACCCATTCACCTTAGAAACACTCTTAACAATCACCTGCAACACTGTAACAACACTCATCAACATCCTACCTACACTCCAGCAAATATAACATTGTTAAAAACACATAGCAACACATTGGCAACCACCCAATCTGCCTTAGCAACATTCTAGTAATCACCTGGAGCAATATAACAATGCAACATCATCTCACTAACTCTCTAGCAACTATAACACTGTAGAGACCACTTAGCAACACCCTGGCAACAATCCAGATTGCCTTAGTAACACTTTAGTAAACACCTGTAACACTGTAACAATGCTCAACAACATTGTAGCAACACCCTGACAACCACCCAGAATACTTTAGCAATACTCTAGCAATCACCTGGAACACTGTAACAACATATCAACATCCAAACAACTCTCCAGCAACTAAAACACTATAGCAACCACTTAGCAACACCCTGGCAACCATCCAGATTACCTTAGAAACAAGCTAACAACCACCTGCAACACTGTAACAACACCCATCAACATCCTACCTACACTCCAGCAAATATAACATTGTTAAAAACACATAGCAACATATTGGCAACCACCCAATCTGCCTTAGCAACATTCTAGCAATCACCTGGAACAATATAACAACGTGACAACATCCCACTAACTCTCCAGCAACTATAACACTGTAGAGACCACTTAGCAACACCCTGGCAACCATCCCGATTGCCTTAGTAACACTTTAGTAAACACCTGTAACACTGTAACAATGCTCAACAACATTGTAGCAACACCCTGACAACCACCCAGAATACTTTAACAATACTCTAGCAATCACCTGGAACACTGTAACAACATATCAACATCCAAACAACTCTCCAGCAACTAAAACACTATAGCAACCACTTAGCAACACCCTGGCAACCATCCAGATTACCTTAGAAACAAGCTAACAACCACCTGCAACACTGTAACAACACCCATCAACATCCTAGCAACACTCCACCAACTATAACATTGTTAAAACCACATAGCAACACCTTGGTAACAACCCAAACTGCCTTAGCAACATTCTAGCAATCACCTGGAACAATATAACAACGTGACAACATCCCACTAACTCTCCAGCAACTATAACACTGTAGAGACCACTTAGCAATACCCTGGCAACCATCCAGATTGCCTTAGTAACACTTTAGTAAACACCTGTAACACTGTAACAATGCTCAAGAACATCTTAGCAACACTCCAGCAACTGTAACATTTAAAAGAACATAGCAACACCCTAGCAACCACCCAGAGCACTCCAGCAGCATGACGGTGGTGTATTTTGTATTAATGTGAGATTTCTGGCTGTTGTTTTCCTGATGGAAGTAAACACAGCTCTGAATGATGCAGTCAGATGTTTGCCTCGTGTTCATACCTGCAGACGTAAACATTTTCTCCAATTTAGACCTTTGCTTGTCTTGTGACCTTGTAAATACCACCTGACAGTCCATCACATGATGTTTTACTGCCGGAGGGTTTTTAACGGAGCAAATTTCACGTTTTGTCACTTTCTGACTTTTCAGCTTCAGAGACAGAGGAACAGAATCTGATGATCAGGTACAGTCTGCTCTTTTAATGTAAATCTGCATGATAGCAGTTAAAGTGAGAGACTTGAAATCAAATGTTTCTAATTCATTTTAATTCTGTCAGAGACATTTTATCTTGACATTAACAAATGCAAGCATAATCATTTACAAGTAGACTTAGAAAGATGTTTTTTTTTATTCACATGAATATTATAAACCCGTTTAATCAAATGTTGAAGTGAATTTTTAACCAGTTTATTTTAAATAAAGATTTTAATTATGTATTTAATTTGTTTTAAATTAAGATTTAAATCTCATTTAAATATATTTTATATTTTAATATAAAAGTCATTCTAATTTGCATTCATCTTTATTTGTCTTTTTTCATACGGGTGAATATTACAAACATGGTTAGTCAAATATTTCAGTGACATTGAGTCTTGTTTTTCATTTTTGATTTTTCATTATTTTTTTCTTATTCATTTTCTTGTTGAATTTGTCTTAATTTTTATTTTTTAGTCATATGAATATTACAAACATAAGCAAATATTTCAATAAAATTGAATACAATTTCAAGAAAAGTTTTAATCAACAAAATTCAAAGTAGTTATTTTGTGCATATTTTATTTTTTTTTATTTAGATTACGTTTTTTGCCATTTTAATTATTAGTCTTGTTTTTTATTATTTGATTTTTCATTATTTTTTCTTATTCATTTTCTTCTTGAATTTGTCTTAATTTTTCTTTTTTATGCACACAAATGTTAAATATTAAATCTTAAATTTCAGTAGTAAATCTGAACCTGTGAGCCCATAATAACTCTGGTTTCCTTCGCTCTCAGGATGTGGCGTCTCTGTTTGCTGTTCGCTCTGCTGTCCGTCACCTGCGGCCGCCCGCAGCTCTCTTTACGCTCACATGAAATGATGAACTTCATCAACAAGGCCAAGACCACGTGGACGGTGAGAGTTTACTGTGGTGTCATGAGTGAAAACATCTGTCTGTGTTGATTCACCTCATCATTGCTCTCTCTTCCTCTTTCTTATTCCTCTCGCTTTCGTTTCTTCACAGGCAGGTGAGAACTTCCAGAACGTGAAGTACGAACATCTGAAGTCTCTCTGCGGGACGATGCTGAAGGGCCCTCAACTGCCTGATACGTGAGTCACAATAATAACATCATATGTGACCCTGGACCACAAAAGCTTAAGTAAAGTCTTAAGTAGCACAGGTATATTTGTAGCTATAGCCAAAAATACATATGGGTCAAAATTATAGATTTTTTTTAATGCCAAAAATCATTAGGATATTAATGAGAGACACTGTAGGCAGAAACAGTTTTTTCATGCACCTGTCAAGTTTGAGATTTTGGGCTTTTTGGTGTTTCATGAAGTGTTTTTTCAGACTAGTGGAAAGAAAACACCCAAAAGACACTGTAAAGTGCTTCTTTTATAGCACTTTATCTATTCGTGTCAATAGATTTCAATTACAATACAGATTTCTCAAAATGAGTATTTTCTCCTACACTGAGCCTTAAATCTCCACTTCAGTAGCACCAACACACACCAAACTTTTTTATTCCTGTCTACATTCTGAAGGTTTTTACAGAGGGATTTGTTCACATATGATTTGCTTGATTTTATACATTTTATTCCCCAAAAAATGTTAAAAAAAAATACATTGTTTCCTGTCTGTTCTAAGTATTTTCTAATTTATGTGACAAAATGAGATACCCAAAATTCCCTCTGTAAAAACATTTGACTCTAATAGGTAAAAAAGAAGTTAAAAAAAGAATTTTGAAACTGACTTCATCCAGTGTTTAGATTTTTTTTTTACTAGAAATGTATGCAAATTAGCGCATATTACATTAAATAATGCCTCATTTGCATATTTAAACCTAAGATTTTTGAAAAGTTGTAAAACAAAAAAAACGTTTGCAATTATCAATGTAATCAATCAACTGGGTAAGTAAGGTGATAAATATTAGTTATTTTGTATTTTGTAAATATTGTAAGATATTTTGTAAATGTCCTACTGTAAATATATCAAAACATAATTTTTCGATTAGTAATATGCATTGCTAAGAACTTCACTTGGACAACTTTAAAGCCGATTTTCTCAATATTTGGATTTTTTTGCACCCTTAGATTGCAGATTTTCAAATAGTTGTATCATGGCCAAATATTGTCCTATCCTAACAAGATAGAAACTTGTTTATAAATGCAATTTGCATACAGAGTCTTTGATTGATATTGGTATAGTTCAATTGGTAGATCACAGTGCTTGCAACGTAAGGGTCACAGGTTTGATTTTCAGGAAATTGGATAAAAATGCAATGCAACTTGCTTCAGATAAAAGCATCCGGAAAATGTGCATTGGTTTTTATTACAGCAACTCCTTGATTTTATATGACTGTTATATAATGCACATAATTTTATTGGAAACCATAAACAGAAATAAAACCATATCTGTGTCTTATTGTCAGGGTTACTACACTGTAAAATACAATACATTCATTAAAGTGTTAAGTAAAAACTAAATTCTTATTATGGTCATTTTCATTTTAAAGTATTAATATATTAAGGTAATATTGTAGAAATAAATTGATTTTACATTGATTGTATTTATGCTGATTTCTCTAAACAATAAACAAAAAAATAATACATGTCATTTTATATTATTTTTAATATTTGTATTAATATATTATGGTGATATTGTACACACACATACACACACACACACACACACACACACACACACACACACACACACACACATATATATATATATATATATATATACTGCCACTCAAAATTTTGGGATTAGTAAGATTTTTAATGGTTTTTAAAGTTTCTTCTGCTCATCAAGGCTGCATTTATTTGATGAAAAATACTGAAAAAACTGTAATATTGTGAAATATTATTTAAATTTAAAATAACAGTTTTCTATGTGAATATATTTTAAAATATAATTTATTTCTGTGATGCAAAGCTGAATTTTCAGCATCATTACTGCAGTCCTCAGTGCCACATGGTCCTTCAGAAATCATTCTAATATTCTGATTTATTATCAATGTTGCTTAATATTTGGTTGGAACCTGTATTGTTTGTTTTTTTCAGGATTATTTAGCAAATAAAAAGTTGAAATCTTTTGTAAAAATATAAACTACCATCTAAAAGTTTGGAGTCAGTCAATTTTATTTGTTCTATTTTTATTGGAAGAAATTAATACTTTTATGCACCAATGATAATTATAAAATATATAAAGATATATATTTTGAATAAATACTGTTCTTTTTAATCTTTTATTCATCAAAAATCCTGAAAAAAGAATCACAGGTTCCAAAAAAATATTAAGCAACAACTGAAGTAATGGCTGATAAAAATTATTCAGGAATTAATTATATTTTAAAATATATTAATATAGAAGACTATTACTTTAAACTCTAAAAATATTTCACAATATTACATTTTTTCTGTATTTTTGATCAAGTAAATAAAGCCTTGATGAACATATAAGAATTCTTTAAAAAATCTTACTGATCCCAAACTTTTGAGTGGCAGTGTATGTATGTATGTGTATATATATATATATATATATATATATAATGAGAAATAATGACAAAAAACTTCCAGACACATGAAAGCAAAGACCATTTAAGATGTAAATGTGTTTAATTGTCATGCAAATAATGTCATGATTACAAAACGTCCTAAAATAGGCTTAATTTTCTGTATATAAAATATAATTTTGTAATTACATTAACATTTATTTATTTTATTTTGGAAATAGTATTTTCAACAAAATTTGAAAAGTGTTTTTGAAAGTGCATGTCGATAACAAAATGAATGCATGATGATTTTTTTTTAATTCCATTGACAAACATAGAAAACATAGTTTAAATTAAATAATATTTATTTAATTTTAAATATAAACATGCAATATATATATATATATATATATATATATATATATATATATATATATATGCATTTATTTATTTACCATTAATTAAATCTTAAAACATTTTTAAAATTTAATTACAATTTTGTTTCTCCATCTGTAGAGTGAAACACGCCAGCAACATTAAACTTCCTGACAATTTCGACGCGCGTACAGAGTGGCCCAACTGTAAGACCATCGGTCAGATCCGGGATCAGGGCTCCTGCGGCTCCTGCTGGGTAAAAACCGCCTCACACTCCAGCGCTGATGATATTCTTACTGTCATAAAGTACACATATGAGCGTGTGTTTGTGTCCCGCAGGCGTTCGGTGCGGTCGAGGCCATCTCTGACCGCATCTGCATCCACAGCAAAGGCCAAGTGTCAGTGGAGATCTCAGCTGAAGACCTGCTGACCTGCTGCGATGAGTGCGGATTCGGGTACGTCATAAAAAACTAGATAAAAAAAAGTTCTTGAGAAAAGCCTGATCAGAAAGTTTGAAAAAGGTTTTCAAAGTTTTTAGAAGTTTTAAAAGTTGTAGAAGATTTCAGTCTGAAAAAGATTAAAGTTTGAATATTTTGAAGGCAATACAGCATGTTTTAGCATGTTACTAGCACAATTGACATATTACTAGCATGTTTCTAACTTGATTAGCATGTTACTAGCATGTAGCTAGCATGATCAGCAAATTACTAGCATGTTTCTAGCATGATTAGCATGCTATTAGCTTGTTGCTAACATGTTTCTAGCATGATTAGTAAGGCACTCTCACGTTTCTAGCATGATTAGCATTTTGTTAACATGTTTCTAGCCTGATTAACACATTGTTAACACGTTTCTAGCATGATTAACATGTTGTCAGCATGTTTTTAACATGATTAGCATGTTACTAGCGTGTAGCTAGCATGATCAGCAAATTATTAGCATTTTGCTAACATGTTTCTAGCATGATTAACATGTTGTTAGCATGTTTATAACATGATTAACATGCTACTACCATGTTGCTAGCATCAATAACATGTTGCTAGCATGTTTCTAGCATGCTTAGCAAGGCACTCTCATGTTTCTAGCAGGAGTAGCATGTTACTAGTGTGTAGCTAGCATTATTAGAATGTTGCTAGTAAGATGGTAGTATTAGTAGCATGATTATCAAGTTACTAGCATGTTTCTAGCATGATTAGCATGTTGTTAGCATGTTTCTAGCATGTTGTTAACGTGTTTCTAGCCTGATTAGCATGTTGTTAGCATTTTGCTAGCATTTATTAACATGTTTCTAACATGATTAGCATGTTGCTAGCATGGTCAGCAAATTATTAGCATGTTTCTAGCATGATAATAACATGTTTCTATCATGATTAGCATGTTGTTAGCATGTTTCTAGCATGATTAGCATGTTGTTAACATGTTTCTAGCCTGATTAGCATGTTTCTAGCATAATTAGCATGTTACTAGCATGTAGCTAGCATGATAAGAATGATGCTAGCATGATGTTAGCATTACTAGCATGTTTCTAACATGATTAGCATGTTACTAACGTGTTGTTAGCATGATAAGAATGATGCTAGCATGATGTTAGCATTACTAGCCTGTTGTTAGCATGATTAGCAAGTCACTAGCATGTTTCTAGCATCGATAGCATATTAACATGACTCTAATTGCTAGTCTTGATTAGATTTATGCTTAATAAACTGAATCAAATAATGCAATCAAATAGTTGTAGAATTTGTGAGTTCTGAGTTTTTTTGAACGGTTCTATGTTGCAGACAAACACAAAATTAATCGTAGAATTTCTGGGTTCTGTTTTTAGGAATTTTTGTAGAAACATCTGAGACTAAATCCTTTGCATCTCCTGAGCCACAAAAGCTGTATTATTCCTCATGAAATGCTGTGAAATCACTCTTTTGGTTTGTTTGTCCTGAGGCAGGTGTTCTGGAGGTTTTCCATCAGCAGGGTGGGATTACTGGACGAAATCCGGCCTGGTGACTGGAGGACTTTATGGCTCCAATGTGGGTGAGTCTGGATCAGAACAGCGCTGTCATTGTAGAAAGCAGCGTGTTGAGCTCATCTGAAATTTTTCAGCCTTTCAACAAGAATAAATGAACTGAAGATCATCAAATACAATAACAGAACATCTAAAACGTTCATTTAGCTGAACTGGGGTTAAGAATAGTGGATTTAAAAAGTTTAATTTCTTGCAACAACATACTTTTATGAACACCCATAGCAAAAACCCATGTGAGTTTGAAGGACATTTTACAAACATAGACAACTGAAATAAATGGAGGGGAAAAAAACATTAGAATAAAATAGTATTTCAATTTAAATGATTAACAAACCGCTTCGAAATCCCGATCTGAATCAAATGTTTCACATTCAAATGATTCGCGAACCCGCTCCAAAGTCCGAACTAAACCAAATGCTTCACAATACGCAACGTTCCAAACTATATCAAATGATTCGTGAACCCACTCCGAAGTTCCGAAATAAATAAAACTATTCACAATACGCGATTTGAAGTCCCGATCTGAATCAAACGATTCACATTACGCATTAACATTCAAAAAGATCCCATAACTAAGAAATACTATGTTTTTACTCTCTTTAAGTTGTAGTGAGATAACTGCATTCGCCTCAGATCAAGCGGCATGTGAATCAATGATATTTTCCTCTTTAATATTTGCAACATGAAATAAACATGAAAAAATATTTGAATGCATGTTAAAAAAAAAATATATATTTTATTTATTTACTCCATTTGTGCATGCATGCATGGATTTCTATTTTATTGCATCCGTGTGCATCCGTTTTATTTTGCTTTTCTATTTTTTGGTTTACTCTATTTGTTTCTGCATGTGTGCATGCATGCTATTATGCATGTCCACATTTATTTGACTTTAGTTTATTTACTATTAACATTTATGCATGCATGCTTTGTATTTAGGATGTTTTTATTTATTTTTTTTAACCTCATTTATGCATTTTATTTTGCGATTTTATTTTTTTATATCATTTTATTCTTATTTACTCCATTTGTGCATGCATGCATAGATTTCTATTTTCATCCATTCTATTTTGCTTGTCTACTTTTTGTTTACTCTATTTTGCATGTCTATTAATATTTCATTTTTTAAATTTTATTTACTCCATTTATGCATGCATGCTTTTTATTTAGTTTTTTATTTATTTTTTAACTTCATTTATGCATTCTATTTTGCATTTCTATTTTTGATTTTATTTTTTCACTTTGTGAAGCGCTCCTCCTCAAGACAGAGATGGCAGAAAGCACAAGTTTGTTTTGTTGTCTTGATCCGAAACGGTGGTCCGTGAATCATTTGATTCAGATCGAGATTTCGGAGCAGTTTGGAATCATTTCGCTAATTGAATGAAGTGCGATTTGCGCTCCGAGTCCTGATTTAGATCGGAACTTTGGAATGGGTCCGTGAATCATTTCGCGAATTGAATGATTCATGATTTGCGTTCTTGAGTCCTGACCTGAAACTGTGGTTCGCGAATCATTCAATTCAGATCAGAATGGGGTTTTTTTTTTCTGATTTTTTTATTAAACGGTCAGAAAACATCAAGCAATTAAGGCAGAACAGTTTTAAAAACAAATAAACTTTGCCATTAAGGTGTTTTTGATCATTTCTAGGTTGCAGACCATACACCATTGCATCCTGCGAGCATCACGTGAACGGGACACGGCCGCCGTGCTCAGGAGAGCAGGACACACCTGAGTGTACCACCGCTTGTATTTCTCAGTACAGCATCCCATACAAACAGGACAAACACTTTGGTGAGTTTCTTCTTCTGCCCTCTTGGGTCTTTAAAGGAGAAGTTCACTTCCAGAACAAAACAATTACAGATGACGTACTCAATCCCCCTTGCCATCCAAGATGTTCATGTCTTTCTTTCTTCAGTCGTAAAGAAATTATGTTTTTTGAGAAAGACATTTCAGGATTCTTCTCCATATAGTGGACTTCAATTGTGCCCCGAGTTTGAGCTTCCAAAATGCAGTTTATACGCAGCTTCAAAGAGCTCTAAACGATCCCAGCTGAGGAAGAAGGGTCTTATCTAGCAAAACGATTAGTTATTTTCATTTAAAAAATACAACTGATATACTTTTTAATGTCAAACACTCATCTTGTCTTGTTATCCCTGTCTGAACTCCTGTTTTCTTCTGGTTTAAGACAGTAAGGGTATGTCGAAAAACTCCCATCTTATTTTCTCTCTCAGCTTCAAAATATTTCTACATCGCTGTTTTACCTTTTTTTGTTAAAGGTGTTTGATCTTCTTTGCATGTTCACTTTGCAAACACTGGGTCAGTACTTCTGTAGCGATGTAGGATGATTTTAAAATGATTTTTGAAGTTGAGGGGGAAAATACGATGGGAGTTTTTCTACATACCCTAACTGTCTTAACCCAGAATACACAGAGTTCAGGGAGAGCAAGACAAGACGAGCATTTGAGGTTAAAAAATAGGGATGCACCGAAATGAAAATTCTTGGCCGAAGCCAAACAAAATTAAACCCTGGACCGATTACTGAACAAGGTTTTTCGTGTTTTGGCAACAAATTTTGCCATTTTTTTCACCATTGCCTAAATTAAATAGCCAAAATGTACTTTTTCCGTACAATTTTGTCTTGCTTTGCAAAAAAATAAAAATAAATAATTACAAAACATCAATTTAAAAATATTTACTTAACACTAAACATTTTTAACATTCTAGTAGACATTATAGCCTGCCAACAAAGAACAATTAACTTAAAATTAATAAGTAAGTAAAATAATATTCTTTGGCATATTTTTTAGACCCCCTTCTTGAATCAGGCATGTGTTTTTAATGTACAAATAAATGCAGCCTTGTCCTTGTTCGGTATAATTTATTCAGCTTTTTCACTTATAATTTCAGTTGCCGAACACTCAGTGCATCCCTATTAGAAAGTATTTAAATTGTATTTTTTTTTATTAAAAATAACCAATCGCTTCGCTTGATAAGGCCATTCTTTCTCAGCTGGGATTGTTTTAAGCCACATTTAAACTGCATTTTAGAAGTTCAAACTCGGGGCACCATAGAAGTCCACTAAAATGTGAGTGAAGAAAGACATAAACATCAGGGATGACAAGAAGGTGAATACATTATCTGTAAATTGTTGTTCTGGAAGTGAACTTCTCCTTTAAGCTTTAAAGTTTCCTGATCTAACTCTCACTGTGTGTCTCTGTCACCCCCTGCAGGCTATAAATCGTATAACATCCCCTCTGACCAGCAGCAGATCATGACTGAAATTTACAACAACGGGCCTGTGGAGGCAGCATTCACCGTCTATGAGGACTTTCTGCTTTACAAGAGCGGTCAGTGTTGGGGAAAGTTACTTTTAAAAGTAATGAATTACAATATTGAGTTACTCCCTAAAAAAAGTAACTAATTACATTACTTAGTTACTTTTTATGGAAAGTAATGTGTTAGGTTACTTTTGCGTTACTTTTTAAATCTGGCCAGGGCTTGCTTGTTTGTTTTTAATTTGAAAAGTTCTATTTTTTGTCAAATGTAAAAGCCTTAGATTATCTTGAGTTAATAAAATGGGATTAAACACATAAAGGATATTTGTATTATTTAACATATTTAATTATTGCAGGTTTGTATTGAATTTAACAGTTTTTATTCATTTTGAAGAACACTGTATCTGTTTTTTAGTGAGTGAGATGAATTAATGCATGTTCACATTTATTCTAGAACTAAAGTAACATCTTACTCACGATTTCTCTCAACATGAGGACAGGAGAGCTTTTAATCAATAAATGGGAGAAAAAGTAACTGGTGTTACTTATTTGAAAAAGTAACTCAGATATTTTCTTGTCAATTAAAAAGTAATGCGTTACTTTACTAGTTACTTGGAAGAAGTAATATTACGTAACTTGCGTTACTTGTAATGCGTTACCCCTAACACTGATTATGTGTGTCTAACAATCATCTGCATAAGAATACACAACAGCATGTTATTTGGTTTGATCTTTCAGGTGTTTATCAGCACGTGACCGGCTCTGAACTGGGGGGTCATGCCGTGAAGATCCTGGGATGGGGAAAAGAGAATGGGACACCGTATTGGCTGGTTGCTAACTCCTGGAACGAAGACTGGGGCGACAAAGGTGAGGCACTGATGCACACTTCTGTTTTTGATG
>NC_133373.1:45773786-45816007 GCF_049309525.1 Garra rufa
ATATATACAATTATTATTAAAATGATTATTTATTATTATAATTATTATAATATAATATAATAATGTATCAATTAAATAATGTATATGTGTGTGTGTGTGTGTGTGTGTGTGTGTTTGCTTTTATATTTTACATTTTTCATGTTGAAAATGTTTGCTTTTCCATAAAATGCATCTCATTTGTCTGGGATTGCACTAAATGTAAATCTTTGTGTTTTACAGGTTATTTTAAGATCCTGAGAGGCAAAGATGAATGTGGGATCGAGAGTGAAATGGTGGCTGGTGTTCCTCAGCCCTGAACACACACATCATTCAATGAGCTCAACAACTGCATTATTGATCATACATCATGCATGATCATTTTACTGGAAAAAATAAACTGTAATAAAACTGTATCTGAGTCTCATTATTGTGTTTAATACAATCTAAAATAATACACAACAACTAATTAAAAGCAAATTAAAAGCAAAACTCTCATCATCATTGACATTTTTTATTGTACAGCCTTTAATATATGCTAGTCTTCACTATAGGGAAAACAAGTTCACCGAGAAATTAACATTTGCTGAAAACTTTATCACCCTCAGGCCAT
This sequence comes from Garra rufa, assembly GCF_049309525.1. NCBI lineage: Eukaryota > Metazoa > Chordata > Actinopteri > Cypriniformes > Cyprinidae > Garra > Garra rufa. The sequence goes on from NC_133373.1 coordinate 45,774,376, forward strand.
CCAAGATGTAGATGAGTTTGTTTCTTCATCAGATTTATAGAAATGTCTCATTCCATCACCGTCTCACCAATGGATGTGAATGGGTGCCGTCAGAATGAGAGTCCAAACGGCTGATAAAAACATCACAATAATCCACACCACTCCAGTCCATCAGTTAACATCTTGAGAAACCAAAAGCTGAAAATGTTTTTAACTAAAAAGTCAAAATTCTATAATAACGCTTCCTCCAGTGAATAATTGCATCTCCTGTTGTCTCTCACATCAAAATCCAGCCACATTATTTGTTTAGAGCTGTTTTTTGATTGTAAACAGTGCTTGATGTGTTCTCTCCTGAATCAGACCTGATCACTTTTCCACTGGAGGAAGCGTTATTATGGATTATAGACTCATGTTTTAGTTAAAAACGTCTTGATGGATTTGTTTCAGCTTTTGTCTTCTCAAGATGTTAACTGATGGACTGGAGTGGTGAGGATTACTTGTGGATTATTGCATTGTTTTTATCAGCTGTTTGGACTCTTATTCTGACGGCACCCATTTACATCAATTGGTGAGACAGTGATGGAATGGCACATTTTTACAAATCTGATTTCTTCATCAAAAAAGTTTCATTCCATCATTTGCTCACCAATGGATGTGAATGGGTGCCGTCAGAGTGAGAGTCCAAACAGCTGATAAAAACATTGCAACAATCCACAAGCAACCACTCCAGTCCATCAGTTAACATTTTGAGAAGACAAAAGCTGAAATAAATCCATCATTAAGGCGTTTTTAACTAAAATACAAGTCTATAATCCAGAATAACGCTTCCTCCAGTGAAAAATGTAATTGGGTCTGATTCAAGAGAGAACAAATCAAGCACCGTTTTCAAGCAAAAACAGCTTTAAACAAATATTTGGCTGGATTTTGATGTGAGAGACAACAGGAGAAGGACTTATGTATTATGGACTTGTATTTGAGTTAAAAACATCTTAATGATGGATTTGTTTCAGCTTTTGTCTTCTCAAGATGTTAACTGATGGACTGGAGTGGTGTGGATTATTGTGATGTTTTTATCAGCTGTTTGGACTCTTATTCTGACGGCACCCATTCACATCCATTGCTGAGACAGTGATGGAATGACACATTTCTACAAATTTGATTACTTCATCAGAAATGTGTCATTCCACCATTTTCTCACCAATTGATGTGAATGGGTGCCGTCAGAATGAGATTCCAAACAGCTGATAAAAACACAATAATCCACACCACTCCAGTCTATCAGTTAACATCTTGAGAAAACAAAAGCTGAAACAAATCCATCATTAAAACGTTTTTAACTAAAATACGAGTCTATAATCCAGAATAACGCTTCCTACAGTGAAAAATGTAATCGGGTCTGATTCAGGGGAGAACAAATCAAGCACCATTTACAATCAAAAAACAGCTCTAAACAAATAATGTGGCTGAATTTTGATGTGAGATACAACAGGAGATGCACTTTTTCAAGATGTTAACTGATTAACTGAAGTGGTGTGGATTACTTGTTGATTATTGTGATGTTTTATCTGATGTTTGGGCTCTCATTCTGACGGCACCCATTCACATCCATTGGTGAGCAAATGATGGAATGACACCTTTCTGATGAAGAAATCAGATTTGTAGAAACGTGCCATTCCATCACTTTCTCACCAATGGATGTGAATGGGTGCCGTCAGAATGAGAGTCCAAACAGCTGATAAAAAAATCACAAAAACCCTTAAGTAATCCATACCACTTCAGTCCATCACTTTTTCACTGGAGGAAGCATTATTATAGATTTTTTAATCATGTTTTAGTTAAAAACATTTTAATTATGAATTTGTCAGGTCTGACCTCAATAATCCCACACATCGCTTCAGATCTGGTTTAGATCTAGACTGTGTTCCAGTTCAGATCCAGCATGTGAAACCAAAAACTGAAAACACCCAAAAAACACCTGACCGCACAACCACAGCTGTTTATTACTGCTTCATCTTTCTGTTAAAGATCAAAACTTACATAACTTAAATAACAGCTAGTTTCCTGAGCAGTAGTTTTGTTTCAAACACCAAAACATGTTTTCAGGATTATGAGTTCTGATCTAAAATGCAAACACATAAAGATAAAAGTCAGGTAAACATATCCCAGGATAAATTTTATTTTAAATATATATAATGTTGTAAATGTATTAATTACAGTTTCTATTGGCCAAAACAATTCTTTGACATTTTTGGATTTTTAGGCAAGACACTGCAGGTAAATAGGGTAAAAAAACAAAAACAACAGTTATTAATATCGCCTTAATTTTACATTGATAATTACGATTACATTAATAATTGCAAACATTTTTTGTGTGTATATATATATATATATATATATATATATATATATATATATATATATTTTTTTTTTTTTTTTTTTTTTTACATAGAATCAAATGATTTTACAGATGGAATTTTAGGTATCTAATTTTTTGTCTCTCTATAATTCAGAAAATACTTAACACAGACAATTTTTGGGGGAATAAAATGTTATATAATATATAATCAAGCAAATTATATATGAACAAATCCCTCTATTAACACATTACTATAATTAATAAAAAAAATATTATTTTATAAAAACATGATAATGTATTATAATTAGTATTGTGGAAACTTTTTTAATTTGATCATAAATTATCATAATTTATTAATAATGTATTATTAAAATTATTATGAATATTGTGGAAAATATATTTGTTTTCCATATAATTTAGATTTTGTGGAAAATTATAATAATAATTTATGATGAAATAATTTTAGAAATATATTAATTAACTTATTATAATCATTTATTATTAAATAATCAATTAATAATTTGTTATTTGATCAAATGTTATGTATTTAGTTAATGAAAATTATAATAATTATTATTTTAGAAAACTATATTTTTTTTATAATTTTGGGGGGAATAAAATGTTGTATAATATATAATCAAGCAAATTATATATGAACAAATTCCTCTATTAGCACATTATTTTAATTAATTCAAATGTATTATTTTATAAAAACATGATAATGTATTATTATTAATATTATGGAAACCTTAATAATTTGTTATTTGATCATAAATTGTTATAATTAATTATTAATATGTTATATAAAATTATTATTATTAATATTGTGGAAAATATGTTTTGTTTTTCCATATAATATAGATTTTGTGGAAAATTATAATAATAATTTATGATGAAATAATTTTAGAAATATATTAATTAATTTATTATAATCATTTATTATTAAATAATAAATTAATAATTTGTTATTTGATCAAATGTTATGTATTTATTTTCAGGATATAGACAGGAATAAAAAAAAGCGTGTGTAAGTGCTACTGAAGTGAACATTTATGGCTCATTTTAAGAAAACAGCCTTTAAAATATGTATTGTAATTAAAATCTATTGACACAAATGGATAAAATGCTATAAAAAAAAAACACTTTATGAAAAAGCAAAAAGCCCAAAAAGCTCAAACTTGACAGGTGCATGAAAAACAGTGTTTTTGTAGTGTCTAGCCTCAAGATAATTGTTTAGATTGTGCTTAAAATTAAATAAAAATATATATTTTTCTAAAAACAGCAATATAAAATATTAAACAATTCAAAACAATTGAAATAAAATAAAATAATATTTTTAAGAAAATAAAAAATCACAAAAAACATTTTATACATGCCTACGATGTGTAAAAGTGACTGTAAAACAATAAAAACACAAAATAAATACGTCATGGATCTGGAGTTAACGCGGGGGAGGGGCGTTTCCGCTTTTCCTGTCAATCATTCGGGAAAATGGGCGTGGGATGGGAGGACTTCGACCTATGAGAAAATCGACATTTAAATTTCGATATGAATACATAAATAATTCTATTTGCAAACCCAAACACGCACATCTAGCGTTTTGTCCGATTGATTCTCGATATAACGAGTCAAAGTCCTGAAAACATCGTCGGTGTTACCGAAATATCTAGAAACGAACGGAATCCGCGTTGAGTCTTGATATGGAGGGACTTTAATACCTTTAGCTTTAGCCTGTTAGCTCGGACTGCATGTGTGTTTATATCAACAATAACACACTCTCGTCCATATATTTACCTCATGAATGAAGATTGTTGACATGTTCGACGACTGATGCTGTTGAAAGGGCGTGAAGAAGTGAAAAGTGAAGGAAGCTGCTCGATCCTCAGGGATGTAGTGTTTGTTTAGGTGGGTTTTTGTTTCTCTAACGTGACACATGTGCGTTTATTACCTACAGGATCGATGCTTGTGTTTGTTTAATGCTTTTATCTCGATTGTGTTTGTTTTCAAATAATATCTATGGCAGGACCGCGTTTACAAATGCATGCAACAGGAATGTCTTTAGTACGTTGATATATAAACACATATATACATGGATATATGTGTTTATTTTTAATATAAACATACATAATTTGGCCAAAATGTCGAGTAAGATAAATAAAGTTATGCATGATGTCATCTTTTGTCTTCATGTCTTCATCAGCAGCCTTTTTACATATATTTGTGCATGCATTTCTAATGTTATGCATATGACAGATCTGTCGTGACGTCGTTTTGCGTGCTTAACGTGCATCTCAGACGTGATAAACGTGGGTTTACCTCTCAGTTTATTGATTTTAATGTGTGATTATGTCATTTGTCCATTCTGTTTGGCCACCATCATGTAACCAGAGCGTTTATCAAAGCTGATTGATTTGAGATATCAGAAGTTCAGGCTGTTTAGGCTCAATCTAATCACTGCTTATCTCAAATCAAACACTGGATTTGTTGATCTTGAACAATAATGAGTGTTTTAACAATAAAGATATGTCATCTAGTGGCTTCACCCCAAAACAAAACAAGCTCGGCCTTGCCAGATCCAGTCTGAATCGACAGTTTCTCGTCGCTGATGTCATTGGGGTTATTGCAGCAACCCTGTATGTGACCCATTGACCCACGGCTGAAGATAAGGGCGAGCATATTTAGGGGCTGATGTTCACCTCTCTTTTTGTGTCTTTGTGAAGACAGGAACGCTCAGGCAACATTCCACGACGGACGGAGAGGCTGCTTCGCGTCCCGGTGCCGGAGTCGGTGCATTTCAGGCGTCCGCAATGGAGAAGACAGAGAAGAGGCCTGGATACTTTGCCAGGTGAGATGAGGTTGGGTTAGCATAGTTCACACAGGAAGCGCTTGACGGGAAGCGAGAGCCAAATGAACAGAGGGCCGTACATTAAGTGCTGAAAATGGTGGTAGTGCTGATGTGGTTGATCTGAAAGAGGAATTCGTAAGCTTTTGGTTGTTGCAGGGTATTTTGACTAACGCAGATTTTGCTCTAAATGATGTTGCTGGTGTGGAAAATCTAAAGGAAAATCCTATTTCTGCTACATAAGAAAATCATGCTTTGGTAATTTATATGTATCACAAAAAATCTAAATTACGCTGTATTTAGTAATACGTATGACGTATACAGTCAAAATTATGACATACAAACTCAAAATTATGAGATACTAAGCCATATTTATGACATAAAAAGGTTGAAATTGTGGCAAAAAAGTCAAAATTATGGGATGCAAAATCATAATTATGACATAAAAAGGTGAAATTGTGATGAAAAAGTCAGAATTATGAGATACTAAGCCGTAATTGTGAGGTAGTAAGTCATGTTTATGACATAAAAAGGAGGGATTGTGACAAAAAAGTCAGAGTTATGAGATATTGAGCCATAATTATGACATAAAAAGGTAAAATTGTGACAAAAAAGCCAGAACTATGAGATACTGAGTCATATTTATGACATAGAAAGGTGAAATTGTGATGAAAAAGTCAGAATTATGACATACTAAGCCGTAATTGTGAGGTAGTAAGTCATATTTATGACATAAAAAGGTGAAATTGTGATGAAAAAGTCAGAATTATGAGATACTAAGGCATAATTGTGAGGCAGTAAGTCATATTTATGACATAAAAAGGTGAAATTGTGATGAAAAAGTCAGAATTATGACATACTTAGCCATAATTATGAGATAGTAAGTCATATTTATGACATAAAAAGGTGAAATTGTGATGAAAAAGTCAGAATTTTGACATACTAAGCCATAATTATGAGATAGTAAGTCATATTTATGACTTAAAACGGTGAAATTGTGATGAAAAAGTCAGAATTATGACATACTAAGCCATAATTATGAGATAGTAAGTCATATTTATGACATAAAAAGGTGAAATTGGGATGAAAAAGTCAGAATTATGACATACTAAGCCGTAATTATGAGATAGTAAGTCATATTTATGACTTAAAACGGTGAAATTGTGATGAAAAAGTCAGAATTATGACATACTAAGGCATAATTGTGAGGCAGTAAGTCATATTTATGACATAAAAAGGTGAAATTGTGATGAAAAAGTCAGAATTATGACATACTTAGCCATAATTATGAGATAGTAAGTCATATTTATGACATAAAAAGGTGAAATTGTGATGAAAAAGTCAGAATTTTGACATACTAAGCCATAATTATGAGATAGTAAGTCATATTTATGACTTAAAACGGTGAAATTGTGATGAAAAAGTCAGAATTATGACATACTAAGCCATAATTATGAGATAGTAAGTCATATTTATGACATAAAAAGGTGAAATTGGGATGAAAAAGTCAGAATTATGACATACTAAGCCGTAATTATGAGATAGTAAGTCATATTTATGACTTAAAACGGTGAAATTGTGATGAAAAAGTCAGAATTATGACATACTAAGCCATAATTATGAGATAGTAAGTCATATTTATGACATTAAAAGGTGAAATTGGGATGAAAAAGTCAGAATTATGACATACTAAGCCGTAATTATGAGATAGTAAGTCATATTTATGACATAAAAAGGAGAGATTGTGACACAATAGTCAGAATTATGAGATAATAAATCATTATTATGACATAAAAAGGTGAAATTGTGAAAAAAGTCAGAATTATGACATAAATCGAAATTATGATGTAAAAATAACTGATACAAAATGATTGATTAGGTTAGAAATTATGAGAAAAAAATCCCAAATGTTGAGAAGCTAAGTAATAATTATGACAAAAAAAAAATCAACATTGAGATACTGTGTCATAATTATGATAAAAAAGTCAAATTGTGATTTAAAAAAAAAGGCAGAATTATTATATACAGAGTCAAAATTATGAGGAAAAAAGGCAGAATTAAGAGATACTATGTATAAACGTGTGTACAATATATAATAATTATGAGATAAAAAGTCATCATTATGAGACACCATGTCATTATGATATACAAAGTCACAATTTTAAGACTAAAGTCATAATGATTAAATACAAAGTTGAAATGATATGAGATACTGTCATAATTATTAAATTAATCAAAATTATGATATAAATATTTTAAATGTATACAAAATGTCGTAATTCTCACATAAGTTGGGACTTAAAGTAGGGCTTAAAAAATAGGACTTAAAAATGTATGAATTTATTATTTATCTATTTTGAGCATAGTTGATAAAAAGATTAACCAAAGCATTTTTCCTTATTTGTCAGAAAAGGGCTTCCTCATGAATCTGACTTTTAACATAAAAGCAGATCATGACTTTGATTCCAGTGAATGCATGACGTCATAAAATGTGTTTTGAATGCAGTGTAATATAGCCTAGAATCTAGACGCGCCCCTAGCGGCAGCAAATTACATTTGCTTCTAAGGTCAGTCTAGTTACTCTCAATTCACTTAAATTTCCGAAAAATCCAAGATGTACCGGGCCAATCACGAGTCGGTGGGCGGGCTTAACATGATGACGTCTGACCTGCGACCATAAGTTCAGTCAGACATGAATTCCTGGTTCCGTGAATTAAGCGTGAAACTGAACAGTATTTATATATTTTTTTACTTTTGATACACACCCACGTCCATGTGTCCTGAGCAGGAGCTCGTTACATCTGAACGCGCTGTGGTGTAGAATACGCAAACACCGGAAGCGATCTGTGGCGTGGATACGACACTCATTGTTTACACAGCACAAGAGATTGTGGATATATCGGCTATTCAAAATGGTAATTACTTGCGCTTGTCCTGGTTGTTCAAACCCATTTAAAGCTGAAAAAGATTACGTTTGCTTGCGCAAACTCATCCTGGACTTTTTTTTACATATTTCCCCTTTCGGTGTTTGCGTATACTACATCAAAGCGCGTTCACATGTGACGAGTCGAATCATAGATATGCTAAACTCGTGCTCATGACAGATGGACGTGGGTGTGTATCAAAGGTAAAAAGAAAATTATATAAATACTGTTCATTTTCTTGCAAAAACCGATCGTTTCGTGTCTTAGGACATCAATGTATCGTCACGAGCCGCAGGGTGTAATTTGGATTTGTCTGTGCATGTTTTTGTTTACTTTTAAAGGTTTAGTGCCCATCTATGTCTATTATTTAGCTGACAGACTGCACAGTGCACTGACTTTTGTTAAAAATCTTCGTCGCTCTGACTACGTCACCTGACCGACTAAGTCTCTGATTGGTTGTAGCGCTATCCTATTGCGTGGCGAGGAGTTTGAAAGACAACCGTTTATCCCACCCCTCCGGTTGAGCCCTGTCTATGGAGAGTGCCCAGACCCTACATTTATGTGGGTCTGGCTTGCCAGGCTAAGTGTAATATGCTTTAGATAAAAACATCTGCCAGATGCATAATGCAGATGAGCTGCTGTTGCTGCAAGCATAAAAAATCAGAGGTGATTTATACTGTCAAACTTCAACAGGCATTATAAAAGTAGTTCACATGACTCATGCATGTATTCCAGATCTTCTGAAGTCATGTGATAGATTCAAGTGCCAAACAGACTGAAGTTGAAGTTATTGACTGATAGTCTTCTGTCATTGCTCTTTAATATCATTTAGTGGTCAGACTCGAAAATGATAATGAATGAAATGAAACGAAAATGAATGACCCTAAACTTAAAGAAAAGTTAAAAATGTTGCCTTGGTAGCCAAGTGAGATAAGCAAGTTTAGGCTGAAACGAAAGTAAAACTTAAAGTAACTCTATGAAGAAATTTTTAAAAGAAAATGATAAAAGCACACAACAAAATTATTAAAACTAAAATAAGATACTAATACTAAAATATTTATAGACATTATAATAGTATATAAATAATGCAAAACTTTTTACTTTTAAAATACTAAATAAATTTTAACGTATTTAATGTGGATGTATTGAGATTGTAGTGTAAAGAAATATATATAAAAAACAAGCAAATAGCAAAATTGCTTAAACATAAAGTAAAATTTAAAAATAAATACAATTTTAAAATAGTTTAAAAAGCTTTTTTATTTTTTAAAATATTTTTTTTTTTTTAAGTACAATTTTCACTATTCGATGTATAGAGATTGTAGTATGAAGGCATATATTTAAAAAAAACAGCAGCTCATAAAAATGGCAAAAGCATTAAAAATAATTATTTTTTTTTTTTTTAAATTTAAAATATAAAAAGTGTTTTTTTAAATTGCCAGTGTGGGATGTATAGAGGTTGTAGTATAAATAAATATATTAAGAAAAAAAAAATACTAAAATCAAAACAGAACCTAAAAATATACATTTAAAAGCAAATAACAAAATTACTAAAATGTAAACGAAAATTAAACATTAATAGTAATTAGTAATTAATAGTATATAAATAATATGAAACATATTACTATGAAAAAACTAAAGAATGCTTAACATATTTGATATGGAACTATTGAGATTGTAGTATACAGAAGTATTTTTAAAAAGAAAACAAAAGGTAATAAAAATGGTATAAAACATTAAAAAAAGTAAAAAATGTATATGTTTTTGATATGTTTTTCTAAATACAATTTTCCCTGTGCAATGTATAGAGATTGTAGTATCAAGAAATATAGTTAAAACAGAAGCTAATAAAAATGGCAAAAGCATATAACAAAATTACTAAAACATAAAGTAAAATAAAAAAAATAATTAAGTAGTTAAAAATAAAAAAAATGTTTTTCACTTTTAAAATACATATTAAAATGTATTTTAAAATATTAAATTAAACTCTAATCAAAGTATTAATAAAACTATAGTTGTGTGTGTGTGTGTGTGTGTGTGTGTATATATATATATACATATATACACTTCAGTTTTGCATTGGGGGGGAAAAAGCTAATAAAAATTACACAAACAAAAAAATACTAAAATGTAAACTAAAATAAAAAAAAAATAAAGTATAAATTAACAGCACATTACTAAAAAGATCACTAATATTAAAATAAACCTAAAAATTAAAATCTAATTCAAAGTATGACTTAATGCTATAAAAGTATGGGATGTATTAAGATTGTTTTTTTTTATTATCATGTAGGAGTAATCCTTCTGAAACACATTTACAGTACAAAACAGGAGAAGGGTCAGCCTGATATCTCTCGCTGGATCACATGCTGTTATGATCTGTTTCCTGTCATTTGTGATATGGGATATGAGCTGGACGGAGGAATGTGTTCGTTCTCTGTTTGTGTGTGTGTTACTGCAGCAGAGTCTTTCCTGCGGCTTCATCTTTGAGCGTGTCTCTAGTTTGATCGATCGGCTTCCCCTCGCCGTCATACGCCATTAGACGATCCTCTTCTCCGGTTTCCCTCTCAGTCTTTCTCTGTCAGTCTGTTAACAGATGAATCTCACAGTAGAACATGACGTGATATATTTCAATAGCTGTAAATGTATTTTGTAATAAACTGAATTCAGTAAAGCGAATTTGTGGTTGCCTCTGTTCGGCCATCTTGGCTCTGGCCACTGCAGTTTCACCCAGCAGAGGAAAAGAGTCACAAGTCTTTTTATTTTTTATGAAGTTGTTTCACTGTTGCTGTTTTGACAAAGTCGGTGCTGATAATGTTGTATTTTTGTTTTCTGGATCGCAGGCTGAAGAAGAAGCGGCAGCTGAATAAGAGCCAATCAGAGAAAGCGGATGCTGAGCAGAACCAATCAGATTTGGAATCCAAGACGCCAGTTATCCATGAGCCCGCTCTTATTGGACCATCTCAGGAGAGGAATGCAGAAAGAGAGAGAAGCCGGACTGATGGATCCGGTAAACATTTAGACGCATTGAATGTGGATAAAGTAGGGATTTTAACCAAATTAATAATTTTTCTTGGAAATTTTATTTTATTTTTAGCATATATTTTAAATCTTACAAATTCAAGTGTAGTTTTGAGTAGGGCTACACAATTAATCAAAATAAAACCAAAATCGTAAACTTTATTATTAAATCGCAAAGGCTGAGTTTTAATTAATGTTGATAGGTAGCAGTGTTATTTTAGTGCTGTTTATATACTAATATTTATTAATTTGTTGAATTAGCTTTTCATTTTATTAGGTTTTAATTTTTGTGCTTTTCTGTTTATTTCCTTTTTTTATGTATTTTATTTGTCCATAATTTTATTAAGTTTATGTTTGTCTTTTTATTTGTTTTTAATATTTTCAGTTTTCATTTTAATTTTAATATTACAAATTTTATGTGCTTTTGTCTTTTTATTTAGTTTGTTTTAATCTTTTTATGTTTTCATTTTTAATTTTATTTTTAATAATTTTATTGTGTTGCGGTATGGTAAGTTATGGTTTTCTGTCAAAATAAAACTTAGGTTAACATTTTAAATTGAATAGATGAATAATTAATAAATATTTTAGTTCAAAGTTCATAATAAATATTAGTAAATTATCAAAAATATTAGCATTGTAATTTTACACTTCTAATGTAAAATAAATTAAAAATGTAAATTGCAATTAGATTTTTCCCTTAAATTATGCAGCCCTTGATTTCACCAAGAAAAAAGCCAAATAAAATATTCAATTTTATCAAAACAAATAGCCATGAAAATATCAATTTTTATTTAAAATTTGTATTTTTAATTTTTTTTAATTAACATTTTAACATTTTTATGATTTTATTTAATCAATATTAAGAATAATTTAATTATGAAATGTTAAGTTATTTATGAATTATTGGTAAAAAATGTTTTTCCACCATGAAAATGGCCAAATAAAATTGTCAATTTTACATTATTTAAAATATTTATTTTTAAAATTGTATTTTTTATTTTTACATTTTTATTTAAATTTAAAAATTAAGATTTCAGTTTTTTCATGTGCTTTTGTCCTTTATTTGTGTATTATTTTATTTTATTGTTTTTTAATTTTAAATTTAACTTATTTCAGTTAGTGGCCAAGGCAATATTTCTAATTTTCAAAATTAAAATTTTAATGTTAAAATATTCAGTGTTATTTTAATTGGCTATTATTTCAAATTCAATATTTATATAGTTATTTTATTATTGAATCTATGTATTTTATTTATACATTATTATTATTATTATTATTATTATTATTATTGGAAAAATTGATTTTTCCACTAAATTATGCAGCCCTGGATTTCACCAAGAAAAAAGCCAAATAAAATGGTCAATTTTACCAAAACAAATAGCCATGAAAATATCAAATTTTATTTAAAATTTGTATTTTTAATATTGTATTTTTTATTTTTCCATTTTTATTTTATTAACATTTTTACATTTTTAAGATTTTATTTAAACAATATTAAGAATGATTTGATTGTGTTAAGTTATTTATTAATTATTGGTAAATTACATTTTTTAAATAAAATGGTAAATTTTACATTATTTAAAATATTTATTTTTTAAATTATTTTTTTTATTTAAATTTAAAAATTAAGATTTTATTTAATCAGTAATAAAGGTTTAATTTAATTGTGAAACATTATTTTATTAATTATTGCTAAATAATATTTTTCACCGCCCATGTGGCCTTGATTAAATCAGCAAAAAGGAGCAAATTGTGTAGCAAATTATTACATTTGGATGCAAAATGATTAATTCCAGCACATGACACGTTCACAATATGACCAGGAGATAGATTAGAGTAGATTTTGATTTGACTTGACTCTGTGTTTGTGTGGATTACGGACTTAAACAGAAAGTTTGCCAGCAGATGAGCTGTGAGTGTGTTATTTATCTGAGCCAGACAGATGGAAGTTTCAGGAAGAGGGTCATAAACCTGACCTCACTAACACATTCCAACCTGCAGGTGAACCCTAACGACTGGGTCAAAGGTCACATGATGTTTGTTAAGGAAGTTACAGAACTGAACCAGACCTTACAATGACCAGAACATTCACACAAAAGCATCAGAAACCATCTAGAACACACTTGATAATAAATAAGACACCAGTTTAGAGACTTCAGCTGATACTGATTGTTTAGTGTTTTTGTTTGGAGTTTTTGGCTGATGTGCAAATGATGAATATATCATGGATGTGTGTTCGTTCCTGTATATTGACATCTGTTCTCTAGTTTCAGAGCACTGTGGTGTTGAATGACGCTCGTATTGTTCTTTATATTTGATGAACAGAGTCAACAGCGGCTCGTTACGCAAGCCTTTATTCAAATGCTGATGTCTCATCTAAAATTAAAGTCGTTTGTACAGTTGGTGTTGATAGGAACCAGTGTTATTTTAGTGCTGTTTATATACTAATATTTATTAATGTGTTGATTAGCATTTAATTTTTTAGGTTTTCAGTTTTCATCATTTTAATTTTGTGCTTTTATCCTTTTTTTTTATTTTTAATTTTTTTTTTTTATTAATTCTTTTTACCATAATTTTAATGAGTTTATGTGCTTGTATTTTTTTATTTTAATGATTACTAATTTTGTGCTTTTGTCTTTTTATTTAGTTTTTAAAAAATCTTTTCACGTTTTTATTTTCAAATAAAACAATATAAAAATAATTAAATAAAAAATTTAAATAATATAAAATAAAAAACATCTAAATATTATTTTTATATTTTTTAAATATTAGTTTATATTGTATTGTTTTGTTTTATTTTGTATTATTTAATTTATTTAATTATTTTATATTGTTTTATTTATTTCGATTTTAATGTTCTTTTTAATTATTTGTGCTTTTGTAATTTTTTTTTTATATATAATTTTAATGTTTGCAGTTTATTTTAATTTGAATTCAGTAATTGTATGTCCTTTTGTCATTGCTATTTATGTCATATTCTTGTATTTTTCAGGTTTAATTTTGTCATTATTATATATATTATATATTTTTAATATGTCTATGTGTTGTTGTTTTGTTTTTTTTAGTTTAGTTAAACTAAGTCAAAATGAGTAATTTTTCCTTGGTAGCTAGCTGAAATAAGATACATTTTAAATAATATAAAACATTTTTTTTTTTTAATATTAGTTTATATTGTTTTGTTTTATTTTATATCTAATTTTTAATTTAATTTATTTAATTAATTTATTTCAATTTTATTTATCTCCAGCATTTTATTAAAAAACAGATTCCCAAGCAAATTCCTAGACTAAAATCCACATATTGTGATTGTACAGTAAAACACCGTAGTATCTGACAGAGATGGATTGTGTGTGGAATTAGAGAGTGTCATTAAACCAGTGTTTTCTCAGTGTCTTGCTCAGCAAGTAGTAATTGCAATAATGGTACAGTAATTTAGTTCAGATAAAAGCCTCTTCTAATGTCTGTACTTACTGAGTGTTTTGAATCTTTTCCTTCAGATGTCAACAGTAAATCTTGCAGTCAGACCAAGAAAGAGAAAAGTAAACCTCCAGGAACCGTGGAGTTCACCGTGAGTTTGTCTTACTGTACAAACACTGCTCAGCTCATCAATAAACTGCGTATATATTAATACAAAGTTTGGGATCGGTAAGATTAATAATGCTTTTTAAAGGAGACTTTTCTGCTCATCAGAAAAAAATACTGCAAATAATATTGTGGGTTTTCTGTTTCATTATACTTTAAAATATAATTTATTCCCATGATGCAAAGCTGAATTTTCAGCATCATTACTGCAGTCTTCAGTGTCACATGATCCTTCAGAAATCATTCTAATATACTGATTTATTACTTTAAATATCAATGTTGGAAACAGTTGTGCTGCTTAATTTTTTTTGGAACCTGTGATGCTTTTTACAGGATTCTTTGATGCATAAAATGTTAAAAAGAACAGCATTTATTTAAAATAAGATAAAATAATTATTTATTTATTTTATTCAGCAAGGATGTGTTAAACTGATAAAAAAATATATAGTAAAGACTTATATTGTTATAAAAAAATATATATTTTAAATAAATGCTGCTATTTTTAACTTTTTATTCATTAAATAATCCTGAAAAAAAGTATCACAGGATCCAAACTGTTTCACTGTTTCCAGCATTAAAGATAAAAAAAATAAAAAGATATATTAGAATGATTTCTGAAGGATCATGTGACACTAAAGACTGGAGTAATAGCTGATGAAAATTCAGCTTTGCATCACAGAAATAAATAATATTTTAAAGTATATTAAAATAAACAAAACTGATTTTGAATTGCAATAATATTTCAGAATATTACTTTTTTTTTCTTTTCTTTTTTATTAAATAAATGTAACTTTTAAAGAGTTTTTCTTTTTTTTTTTTTTAAACAGTAAAAATCTTATTGATCCAAAATGTTTGAGCAGCAATGTATATTTGTCTGAATGTGTGGATGATCAGGTCGGACCAAAGGACACTTTAAACAGCATCGCTCTGAAGTTCAACATCACCCCGAATAAACTGGTGCAGCTGAACCGTCTGTTCTCCTACAGCGTTGTACCTGGACAGGTGAGTTTCCTCTCTTGCTCTTTGTAACTGTCATTCAGTAAAACCAAAATCTAACATCACTTTGCTCAATCAATCCCACACAGAAACTGTTCGTTCCTGACGTGGACCAATCAGAAGGTGCTTCTCAGGTCAACGGCTCCTCTGAACATTTCACCGCGTCGCAGTCGTCAGAGAAGGAGCTGAAGGTAAAACGCCTGATTTTCTCATTTTCTCTGTAAGAATCTGTCAAATACAGGGTCATGAAGCACAAAAACCTCCAGCATGAATCACAACAGTACAAACTGGATGAAGCAAAACAGTGTTTGAATATCATAAGGAAGACAAACACTCTTGAATGTGTTTGAACTCTTTTATGAGTCAGACTCTTTCCATAATACAATGCGCTGCACTATAATAAAACTATAATAAAAATATTGTTTATAATTACAGATGTAAAAATTATTTACATAATTATATATTTACATGTATTTATTAAAAATATTCAGATACTTAATTTGTAAGCAGGTTAAAAGTCATATGTTTGATTATTTACATCATTATTCATAATTATTTATGGGAATGAGTGTAATATATTGCTAGACCAGCGTTATTATAGTTAACTAAAAATAAAACAAAAACTACTTGAAATATATATTTTTTTACCTGAAATTATTTTTTTTTAAATTTTATTTTAAACTAGATTATTTTCTTAAAGCCCCCCTGAAATTAAGTTAATATCTAAGAAAAAATATTTCTATCAGTAAATTCAATTGTTCAATAAATTCAAATGTTAATGTTTACATGACCCACATGAGAGGTAAACGAATAAAATATTCCTCTTTTGGTAAGAGTTTCATTTTGATCACTGTTTGATAGGACGGTGAATCGAGCAGGAGGTCCGGACGGCCCGTGCGTAGAGAGACGTCACCCCTGTCTGAAGATGAAAGTCCGGCCACCGTCAAATTCATCAAGATGAGCTGCAAGTACTTCACTGACGGCATGGTAAGCGTCACATGATGCTGTTAGTTTTAAAAGTTAAAAGTAGTGTGTTACAATCAGAGGTCGCGTTAACCGAAAATTGTCCGTCATTGACGGAATTTTTTTTTTTTTTTTTTAGAAATGACGGAAAAATCTGAAGGCCGTCCGTCACTTTGACAGATTACATTGAGGATGATCTGTTGTAATTTGTAGCTGTAATTCCCACTCCTGTCCAGTGTGGCAGCAGAGCACTGAATCCAGAACAAAAACGAAACTGTCACGAATCTTTTGCCATGAGTTTGATTACATACAGGCGACTACACAGAAGCTGCAACGATCTATTTCGATCACATTAAAGAGCGCCAAAACGGTATTTATTGCTTGAATTTCCTAATGAAATCGACATAATTTGAGACTTGAGACTTGAGACAGGGTGTGGTGTTGAACATGAAAAGTTAAGCAGTCTCATTTGTTCTATTCAAAATAAATGCCTATATTATAAAACTATATTGTCCTGAAAATGTGAACAAACAGAAATGCAATTAAATGTGGTATTAAAATTCAAATATGAAAATTAAAATGAGGAGAATAATGGATTATGACCGAATTTTTACGACCCTGTCCGTCAAAATGACTGGCAATGTTAGTCTAACGCAACCTCTGGTTACAATATAGCGTTACTTCATTAAAAAAGTAACTGATTGTGTTAGTTACTTTTTATGAGACGTAATGCATTGTTACTTTTACATTACTTTTTCACCTGAGCTAGGCTTGCTTATTTATTTTTAATAACAAAAAAACAAAAGATATATTTTTGTCAACTGTAAAGGCCCTTTCTTACTAAAAATGATAGGAATAAACCTCAGCCTGAAGTGAATAAATGTAACTTCTGTTATTTAAAAAAGTAACTTGTAAATTCAAAAGTACTCTGTTACTTTATTAGTTACTTTTTATGAAACGTAATGTATTACGTTACTTTTGTGTTACTTTTTTCACCTGAGCTAGGCTTGCTTATTTATTTTTAATAACAAAAAAAACAAAAGATATATTTTTGTCAACTGTAAAGGCCCTTTCTTACTAAAAGTGATATGAATAAACCTCAGCCTGAAGTGAATAAATGTTACTTGAATTTAAAAGTTACTTTTTCAAATAAGTAACATTTATTAAAAGTAATCTGTTACTTCATTAGTTACTTTTTATGAAACGTAGTGTATTACGTTACTTTTGTGTTACTTTTTTCACCCGAGCTAGGCTTGCTTATTTATTTTTAATAACAAAAAAATATATATATTTTTTTTGTCAACTGTAAAGGCCCTTTCTCACTAAAAGTGATAGGAATAAACCTCAGCCTGAAGTGAATAAATGTTACGTAATAAATGTTACTTATTTAAAAAAAGTAACTTGTAAATTTAAAAGTAATCTGTTAATTTATTAGTTGCTTTTTATGAGAAGTAATGCATTGCGTTACTTTTACATTACTTTTTTCACCTGAGCTAGGCTTGCTTATTTATTTTTAATAACAAAAAAAAACAAAAGCTATATTTTTGGCAACTGTAAAGGCCCTTTCTCACTAAAAGTGATATGAATAAACCTCAACCTGAAGTGAATAAATGTAACTTGTGTTACTTATTTAAAAAAGTAACTTTTAAATAAATGTAAAAGTAATGTTACTTTATTAGTTACTTTTTATGAAACGTAATGTATTACGTTACTTTTGTGTTACTTTTTTCACCTGAGCTAGGCTTGCTTATTTATTTTTAATAACAAAAAAACAAAAGCTATATTTTTGGCAACTGTAAAGGCCCTTTCTCACTAAAAGTGATATGAATAAACCTCAGCCTGAAGTGAATAAATGTTACTTGAATTTAAAAGTTACTTTTTCAAATAAGTAACATTTATTAAAAGTAATCTGTTACTTCATTAGTTACTTTTTATGAAACGTAGTGTATTACGTTACTTTTGTGTTACTTTTTTCACCCGAGCTAGGCTTGCTTATTTATTTTTAATAGCAAAAAAAACAAAAGATATAATTTTGGCAACTGTAGAGGCCCTTTTATACTGAAAGTGATATGAATAAACCTCAGCCTGAAGTGAATAAATGTTACTTATTTGAAAAAGTAACTTTTAAATTCAAAAGTAATCTGTTACTTTATTAGTTACTTTAAAAAAAGTAACTTATACCACAAAAAAAAACACTTAAATGGCACTTGAAACTGTAAATTCATGTTATAACAATCATACTATTGAAGAAATGTACTGCATTATTTAGGAGTATGTATTAATATATGTATTATTAATTTTGAATGGATAATTTACCCAAACGCAATGATTTGCTCACACTCATGTCGTTCAAACCTGTATGACGTTCTTCTGTAACATTTAATACAATTAACAAACAAAACTACTACAAAATCATTGAAATTTCAGTCTGTTTGTCATGAAGAGCATTACATAACTTCTAAAGAGGTGGAATATAGTGCAGTACTGTTTGATGGGACTTTTCTGTCATTTTTGGAGTTTCACAAAAGAAAAGTCCTCTTTTTGAAGGGAAATGGAGATGAATTAAACTCTTGTAAACGTCCACGTTAGAAAATGTAAAACTGTCCCAAACGCACAAAAACAACAACAGAGAATTATTTAAAATGTAAAAACAAAAAGTTAAAAAATGCAAATGTCCATATGAGACATCACAGTTCGTTGGCATGATTTTTGACTATAAAATCTGTATCAGTGATGCAAAAAAAAGTCATCCGATTACATAACTTGTAATTTAGTTATAGGACTCTCACACCTTCTGATCAAACGTGATGCATTTTTACTCAATATAGTGACATGCTTCAGCTTTAATTGAGTTTCCTGGGATCTGTGTTTGATTTGTTGTCCTGCAGGGAGTTGTGGGAGGAGTGATGATTATAACACCCAACAACATCATGTTTGACCCGCACAAATCTGACCCGCTGGTGATTGAGAACGGCTGTGAGGAGTACGGTCTAATCTGCCCCATGGAGGAGGTGCTGTCTGTGGCTCTGTATGACGATGTGTCCCGGATGAAGCTTAAGGACGCACTGCCATCGTAAGCAACAGACTCCTTCTTCTCTTGTGTTGTTTCTTGTTTCTGTTATGAAAATCTCTTCTTTGTTGTTTATTATTTTTTAAATATTTCATTTAAATGATTATGTGCTGGTGTTCGCTGCTGGGAATGAGCTGCAGGTTTTGTTTTGCCATCATTAGGATTTGATTATATACCAGAAGGACTTTTATCATGCAATCTATGAGCAGCCGGATCCTTTGTGTTTTGATCTGAAGGGGTTTAGCTGCTTTAATTTCTCATGGTTCGGTTTGTATCACAGATCTGTGGTTTTGATTCATTGACAATTTATGGGTCCATGGTTGAAATTGAATTAATTTAGGCTGATATTTTAACACTGAATGACCAATGCCAATCCAGTTGTTAATGAAATGTATTTACTTTATTAAAATATTAATTTTTTTACATTTATTACTTAAAAGTAATTATTTATTTTCATAGCATTTAGTTTTTCATTTATTTTACTTTTTGTATTTTATTTTATACAATTTATTATTATTTTTTTTACATTAAATTATTTAATTTAATTTATATAATTAATATTTCTAATAATATATAATTATTATTTTTATTAGTACATTGTATTTTATTATTTTATTTATTTAAATATTTATTTTGGTACATTTTATTATTTATTTATTTATTTAAATTTAATTATTTATTTAGTTTATTTTCATTAAATTTATTTTAACCTCATTATATTTTTTTGAATTGTATTTTTTTATATATTTAAAGAATTTTTTTATATAATTTATTTTAACTTATTTATTTTATAATTTATTAAGTTTAATAATCTATTTAAATTTAATTTAGATTAATTTAGATAAATGTATTTATTTATTTAAATGTAATTATTTATTTATTTTCATAGCACTTTTTCCCTTTATTTAATTTGTTGCATTTATTTTTAATTCCTTAATTTTGTATTTAGTTTTTCATTTAATTTATTTTTAATTCAATTTTTTTTTGTAATTATAAATAGAAATGTATAATTAATTATGTATTAATTATTTAATTATTGTTTTCATTTTTAGTTCACACATTTACAGAAAAGGCTCAGTGGAATACTGAACAATTTATATTGAAACAATGTGATGTGTATTGTTGCATATTTTGCACATTTATTCACCATGCTGCACAATTTCTTCATAGACTTCCATTGCCAATATATTACTGCAAATGCAATTTTAGTTCATTCTCACAAACTAATTGTTGAATCTAAATGATGTAAACCATCTTTTTCACTTTTTTTATTCATTGCATTTTAATTCTATTTTGACACCAAACACCACTTTTATTCCTTCAGTTTTATTCAGATTTATTTGTCATGTTCTGTTCAGTTGTCTAGTGTTTGTTCATTTTGAATGTATGGTTTGTTTTTCTCTTTAATTTCACCATCTCCACCCTCACAATGATGATGATAAAGGGCACTGTTGTCCGTGGCAGTGATGAACCCCAGATTTGATTATTTATTTTATATAATTTATTTTGAATTATTTATTTTATACTTTATTACGTTTAATAATCTATTTAAATGTGGTTTAGATTCATTTTATTTCTATCTTATTAAATGTATTTATTTATTTAAATGTAATTTATTTATTTATTAATTTTCATAGCATTTTCCCCCTTATTTATTTTGTTTCATTTATTTTTATTTTTTATTTTTATTTTAATGTTATTTGATTAATTTTTTACATTTTTATATAATTTATTTGAGCTTATTTATTTGATAATTCATTACGTTTAATAATGTAATTTAGATTAATTTTATTTTT
The DNA here is from genome assembly GCF_049309525.1 of Garra rufa. Classification (NCBI taxonomy): domain Eukaryota; kingdom Metazoa; phylum Chordata; class Actinopteri; order Cypriniformes; family Cyprinidae; genus Garra; species Garra rufa. Next base: position 45,795,905 of record NC_133373.1, read on the forward strand.
ATATTGTTAAATGTATTTATTTATGTAAATGTAATTGTATTTAATCTATTTTCATTTGTTTTTATTTATTTAAAATGTTATTGCATTTATTTTAATGTTGTTTATTACATGTATTAATTATTTAAATGTAATTCATTTTTATTTAATTGTAGATTTATTTTAATAAATTTATTATATCAAATATTTATTTATTTTAATCTATTTTTTTATCTTTTTATTTTTCTAGTTTAACTGATGTATTCATTCATTTATACTTTTTTTTTATTTTACTTTACGCATTTACAAAAAAAGGCTCAGTGGAAAACTGAACAATTTAAATTGCATTTTAATTCTATTTTGACACCAAGCACCACTATTATCCCTTCAGTTTTGTCATATTTATTTGTCATGTTCTGTTCCGTTTTGTTCAGTTGTCTATTGTTTGTTCATTTTGAATGTTTTGTTTGTTTTTCTCTTTAATTTCACCATCTCCACCCTCACAATGATGATGATGATGATGTTGGCTGCTGTTGTTCGTGGCAGTGATGAACCCCAGGATCTCTGTCCGTTATACAGGCCAGGCGAGTGGGAGGAACTTCCTTCCGAACGAGATCTGAACCCCTTTAGTCGTTACGAGGCTCTCGGCACGCCCAGCCGGCCAATCGTGTTAGACGATATCGAAACGGCCGTGTCTGAGATATCAGAGTGCCAGATCGCTGACAAATCGCCGTCGGATGAAGGTTTCACCGAACTGGAGCTGCTGCAGAGCGACTCTATCACTTCCTGCTCCGGCCAGGAGGGGGCGCCACTGCTGCAGCAAAGAAAGACGCCCACCCGGACGCCAACGGACAAATCCATCAGGTCTTATCGTGCTGAGGAAGACGAGGATGAAGGTCTTCACAACCGTTCCACAGAAGAAAATTCAGAGCTGCTACAGTCCCTTCCGGACAGGCTGGGTGAACCCACGGCACTGGTGCATGATGGGAAAGAACCTGTCGTAGAAGTGGACGATGTGACCAAAACAAAGGGTGAAACGTTAGTAAACGGAGTCTCGGCAATCGAGGCGTCCGCAAACGACCAAAAAGGGAAGGCGACCCTAGAGGACACTGGGAAATGTAGTTCGCCCGGACCAAATGTTGAGGATAATAAGGGACCAAACTCAGACGTAGAGCTTTCTGAAGCGGAGCTACGCAGACGGGCCAGTGAGGCCGAGATGAAGTCATGGCTGCTAAAAAGAATGCAGAGACCAATCGAAGGTGAGTCTGGTTGATTGACAGGGAGGAATAGCCAATGACAGCCAGGGACTGTTTTCAAGCAGCTGCCTTGCTGTCTACTGTCTAAATTAAGACACAGGTTTATTTTAGTAGTATTTATAATAAATTGTAGTATTTATTAGGGTTGGGTCGATAGACGATCAATAGACATCACGATGCTGAGCCGCAGCTGCAACCCGCTCGCGAAAAACACACACTGAATCACACTATATAGCCAAATGAAATGCATGCTTTCAATTTCCGCATTTTACTTATTTTATTATTATTATTATTATTATTATGAGGAAATAATAACAAGGAAGTTGTTGGCGATCACAATACAAATCGCAGTGAACTCCAAATGAATTACACTATAGTTCGTTTACATTAATAAATGAGGCATACAAAAACAGCAGAAAAAAATCTAAATAATTTTAATTAAATTAGATTAAATAAACTACACCAAATATAGCTTTTTCATGGTTTTACCATAACGAACAGAGCTTGGAACAAAAAACAAGAGAATATATTTTTTTCCATCGAAATACGAACGAAAAAATTTAAAGAAAAACTTTATTTAGAGCGTATGTGAACCTATAACACATTTGAATAAAAATAAATAATTGAATAAAGCCTAAATGTAGGCTACTGTAAGACTGAAAATGTAATTTCCTGCCCGTGACATACATTTTGATATGCAAACTCAATATGAAACGAAATATATTTTTAATTTCCAAAACACATGTAATTGAGCTTTGCTCTTGACACCATATTTTTTGCATACGTTTCAAATATATTTTGGCCAGAAAAATGCATATTTTTGCTGTGCGGGTAATAACAGCATTGATGAGAGACAAATTTGCAACCCACGCTCACAGGAAGCTCAACCCTTTAACTGTTGTTAGTATGTTGCAAAACAACAAAGTTTTGTAATGCATTCTGGGATTGCCGCCTTCTTTAGCCCGGACAAGGTTTTTAAGCAGAGCTCTAGTGTTCAAGCATGTTTAACAGATGAGGCTTTATCATTCCTCTCAGCAGAAGTTGATAGTGACATTGGAAAAACAAACAGAGGCTGAACACTTGCATAATTTCCCATATGTCCCTGCAGCAGAGTCAACATGATGCTTCTGTCCTTCGTGCACTTAATAACCAGTGTCTCCTAAATGGTGCAGAACGGTTTTCAGATATTTTTAGCTATCTGTTCTCTAGATAATCACGACTAATGAGGCCGGGAGACGGTCGGATGTTCAGAGCTGATATCTGATCTGATTAACAGACATGCTGCTGTCCAATGAAGAAAAGAGCAAAGCTCCGCCCATGTTCCTGTGCTTTAAGGTGGGCAAGCCAATGAGGAAGTCCTTCGCCACTGGACGGACATCTAGCCCCGCCCACACGTACATCAGCCGAGGGCGGCAGCCAGAGTATTGGTTTGCTGTGCCTCAGGAGAGGTACGAATGGCTACAATATAATAGAGAATTTAATATAAACGTGTTCCTAACCAATCCGTCCTGCTGTTTCTCCAAAGAGTGGACCACCTGTACTCGTTCTTCATCCAGTGGTCTCCAGACACTTATGGAAAAGACGCTCAGGAGCAGGGCTTCGTGGTCGTGGAGAAAGACGAGCTCACCATGATCGACAACTTCTTCAGTGACCCGGTTCCTCGAAGCTGGGAGGTGAGGAACGTGGGACTCCAGAACACTTCTATAAGAATACGATCAACATATAAACTTGGTTTGTTGTTTATCATCAGATCATCACCATTAATGAGGCCAAGAGACGCCAGAGCTTCAGTTTTGAAGACGAGGAACCTCTAGATCTTCTTCCTGTGCTGTTGGACCCCAGTGCTCTTCTGGAAGACACGCACATTGAGAAGGTCTCCATTATTTGCTACTTTAACCCCTTAAGCTTGTAATACCAGTCCTGGTAGAGGAATTAGGGATGCACTGAAATGAAAATTCTTGGCCGAAGTCAAATAAAATTAAACACTGGGCCGAAGGCTGATTACACGATTACATGAACACGGTTTTTTTTCCCCATGTATTTTACAATTTTTTTTTCACCATTATATAAATTAAATAGCCAATATCTGCTTTTTGACAATTTTGCTTTGCTTTTCAAGAAAAAAAATCAATTACAAAACAACAATTTAAAAATGTTTATCTAACACTGAACATTTTTAACATTTTAGTAGCCTACCAACAAAGCACACTTTAACTTAAAATGAATAAGTTAGTAAAATAACATTCTTTGACCATTTTTAAGACCTTTCAAAACAAAAAATTTCAGATAAAGATGTTCATGTCTTTCTTTCTTCAGTCGTAAGGAAATAGTTTTTTGCATAAAACATTTCAGGATTTCTCCCCATATAATGGACTTCTATGGTGCCCCGAGTTTGAACTTCCAAAATGCAGCTTCAAAGAGCTCTAAACGATCACAGCCGAGGAAAAAAGGGTCTTTTTTTTTTTATAACAATTTAAATTCTTTTTAACCTCAAACGCTTGTCTTGTCTAGCTCAGCAAGATGAGTGTTTAAAATTTAAGTATATAAGTTGTAAATGTTTTTTTAGATAGTTTCACTAGATAAGACCCTTCTTCCTCGGCTGGGATCATTTAGAGCCCTTTGATGCTGCATTTTGGAAGTGCAAACTCTGGGGCACCATAGAAGTACATTATATGGAGAGAAATCCTGAAACGTTTTCCTCAAAAAACATCATTTCTTATCGAATGAAGAAAGAAAGACATGAACATCTTGGATGACAAGGGGGTGAGTACATTATCTGTAAAATCTTGTTCTGAAAGTGAACTACTCCTTTAATTTTCGGTTGCCGAACATTCGGTGCATCCCTAGTTCTACTGATCTTGGATGAGTAAATTAACAGCGAATTTTAAATTTTTTGGATGAACTAATCCTTTAACTCTTCAAAGATCCATGTTAAAGCAGTAGTTCACTTTCAGAACAAAAATTTACAGGTACTCACCCCCTTGTCATCCAAGATGGTCATGTCTTTCTTTCTTCATTCGATAAGAAATTATGTTTTTTGAGGAAAACATTTCAGGATTTCTCTCCATATAATGGACTTCTATGGTGCCCCAGAGTTTGAACTTCCAAAATGCAGTTTAAAATGCAGCTTCAAAGGGCTCTAAATGATCCCAGCTGAGGAAGAAGGGTCTTATCTAGTGAAACAATCGGTTATTTTCTAAATGTACAGTCGTGGCCAAAAGTTTTGAGAATGACACAAATATTAGTTTTCACAAAGTTTGCTGCTAAACTGCTTTTAGATCTTTGTTTCAGTTGTTTCTGTGATGCACTGAAATATAATTACAAGCACTTCATACGTTTCAAAGGCTTTTATCGACAATTACATGACATTTATGCAAAGAGTCAGTATTTGCAGTGTTGGCCCTTCTTTTTCAGGACCTCTGCAATTGGACTGGGCATGCTCTCAATCAACTTCTGGGCCAAATCCTGACTGATAGCAACCCATTCTTTCATAATCACTTCTTGGAGTTTGTCAGAATTAGTGGGTTTTTGTTTGTCCACCCGCCTCTTGAAGATTGACCACAAGTTTTAAGATCTGGGGAGTTTCCAGGCCATGGACACAAAATATCAACGTTTTGGTCCCTGAGCCACTTAGTTATCACTTTTGCCTTATGGCACGGTGCTCCATCGTGCTGGAAAATGCATTGTTCTTCACCAAACTGTTGTTGGATTGTTGGAAGAAGTTGCTGTTGGAGGGTGTTTTGGTACCATTCTTTATTCATGGCTGTGTTTTGGGGCTAAATTGTGAGTGAGCCCACTCCCTTGGATGAGAAGCAACCCCACACATGAATGGTCTCAGGATGCTTTACTGTTGGCATGACACAGGACTGATGGTAGCGCTCACCTTTTCTTCTCCGGACAAGCTTTTTTCCAGATGCCCCAAACAATCGGAAAGAGGCTTCGTCGGAGAATATGACTTTGCCCCAGTCCTCAGCAGTCCATTCGCCATACTTTTTGCAGAAGATCGATCTGTCCCTGATGGTTTTTTTGGAGAGAAGTGGCTTCTTTAGTGCCCTTCTTGACACCAGGCCATCTTCCAAAAGTCTTGTCCTCACTGTGTGTTCAGATGCGCTCACACCTGCCTGCTGCCATTCCTGAGCAAGCTCTGCACTGGTGGCACTCCGATCCCGCAGCTCAATCCTCTTTAGGAGACCATCCTGGCGCTTGCTGGACTTTCTTGGACGCCCTGAAGCCTTCTTAACAATGCAGTGGAAAGTTTTTATCGGGATTATGTTAATTTTCATGGCAAAGAATGACAATGCAATTCATCTGATCACTCTTCGTAACATTCTGGAGTATATGCAGATTGCTATTATAAAAACTTAAGCAGCAACTTTTCCAATTTCCAATATTTATGTAATTCTCAAAACTTTTAGCCACAACTGTATATACTTTTTAATCTCTACACAGAGTACACAAAGAGCTAGACAAGACAAGCATTTGAGGTTAAAAAGTATTTAAATTGTAATTTTTTTAGATTGTTTTGCAAGATAACACGCTTTTTTTCTCAGCTGTGATCGTTTAGAGCCATTTGAAACTGCATTTTGGAAAGTTCAAACTCGGGGGCACCATAGAAGTCCATTATATGGAAAAAAAATCCTGAAATGTTTTCCTCAAAAAACATAACTTCCTTACGACTGAAAAAAGAAAGACATGAACATCTCAGATGACAAGGGGGTGATTACATTATCTTAAAATTTTTGTTCTGAAAGTGAACTACTCCTTTAAGATCCACTGGGATTTGTTTGTGATAATATGTGATATAAATGGTGATCATTGTGATTCATTTGACGCTGTTCTCTGCAGTTGTCCACTCGTTTGCCGGCCCGTGTTCAGGGTTATCCGTGGCGTCTGGTCTACAGTACGGTGGTACACGGAACCAGCCTGAAAACCCTGTACAGGAATCTGTTGGAGCTGGACTGTCCTGTGCTGATGGTCATCAAAGACATGGACAATCAGGTACACACTACTGTGACCGCTGTCTTTGTAAAACTGATGAAACTGCTGTCGCTGTGTTAAAAACTTATTTGCTCCTGCAGATTTTTGGGGCGTTTTCCACTCACCCTTTCCGTCTGAGTGAGCACTATTATGGGACAGGAGAGACCTTCCTCTACAGCTTCTGCCCAGAGATCAAGGTGTGTTTCTGACCTACACAGACTTTTGTCCTGGCAAACAATCAGAAACACACCCTAGAAAACCACTTAGCTGTCAAAATCTTCGAATCTCTGTTCAAATTAATTCAAAGTATAATGGCTCTCAGTATCTTCAAGTAACAGTTGTAGTTTGTCTTGATGTTTGTCTTTCGTTAATGATGCTCAATGTCTTCAGGTTTACCGCTGGACGGGTGAAAACTCATACTTTGTGAAAGGAAACACGGATTCTCTTCAGATCGGAGGAGGAGGGTGAGTTCAGACATTATTTACAACATTAAACCAAAGCCTCAGACAAGCAATCTGAATTGATGCCCAGTTCACAAATGAATCGTTCCTTTGAACTGATTCTTTTTAATGAACTAGATGAACCAGTTCACCAAATTGGACTGAATCGACTGAATCAGTTCAAGGCTAAAGCAGCACAGATATCTAAGTTACTCAATCGAAACTCACTTTTAGACTCCTGACAGTCACTCTGAATCAAAATAAGCCAAAAGGAACTGAACAGCACTCTGAACCGTGTTTTAGTGGCAAAAATAAAAAATAAACTCTAAGATTACAAGATTAAAGTCATAATATTTCAAGAATAAAGTTAAAGTATTTGGAGAATAAAGTCGAAATTACGAAAATAAAGTCAAAATATTATTTTAACTTGATTCTCAAAATATTTGACTTTATTCTTATATTTCTTATATTTCCAGTCATTGCTATGATTGACAGTAATAACCGAACGAAACAGATGACAAGCTTATGTCAAAAAAAGAGCTGTGCACTTGCTATACTATATACTTCAGTGTGTTAAAAGTACTAGTTTATTTTACTAGTCATTTTATAATAAATCAAAAAGCAAGACTTGAAAAAACTAGGGAGTTGAAATGGCAGCTGCAGCCAATGATTGATCCTCTGCTGCCATCTTCTGGTTATATGGGTAATTTCATGTCATTTTCATCTTTAAAAGAAGCTGTTTCCTGTAAAAATAAATTATTTTTTCATGCCGTCTTTATGAATGAAAAGTAAATCTTTAAAGTGAATTTTATTGCACAGCTGTAGAGTTGAAAAATAATAATGCTTTGAAATATTACAAGATTTAAAAAAAGTGTTAATGACTATGAAGGCAAGTAAAGGATTATTAAGAATACTATTAGGATGTTCTTGAAGAGAAGTATCGCTAGCTAGCTAACGTTAGCCTAAACATGTTATGATAGCGTTTAGCTGATTTTTTTTTGTTTCCAGCCAAAATATCAAAAAATTCTTAAACCAAATATTTTCTAGACGAGTAAAAAAAAATTTCAGAAAAAAAAACAGGTAAAAATTAGACACATTTTTGCTTGAAATAATAAGCAAAATAATCTGACAATGGGGTAAGAAAAATAATCTTGTTTTCTGTTTGAAATGAGATTATTTAGCTTGTTCTAAGCAAAAACATTTTTGTTTTTTTCTGAAAACAAGAAAATGTTTTTTACTGGCCTGGATTTAAGAATTTTTTTGATATTTTGGCTGAAAACGAGACACATCTTTTTGCAGTGTGTACAACTATACAGGTGCTCTCCTGGGATTACAAGGCTTGGCATTTAAATGATTTGTTGTTGAATAATCTGAAACTGAATATTCATGCCGCTATCATTATTTACGATGTTGCAATTATTATTTTTCTCAGTTTCTGATAAGAACGAGACAGTAGAGGAGTCTCAAGGGTGTCCACCTTTATATAGCACATATAAAATGAGCTTCAGCGGAAGACTGCTCCGTGCATATGGTCAATTTAAGTAAGCTGGTCCTTTAACGCTCAACTGTCCGTTTCCCAGGGGTCATCTGGGCCTGTGGCTGGATGCCGACCTTTACCACGGCACCACGTCCAAATGCTCCACCTTCAGCAACCTGCCACTGTCCTGCAAACAGGACTTCACCGTCCAAAACTTGGAGGTGTGGGCCTTCGAATGAACACCTACATCCACACGCTAACCCCCCGAGAGACACGCCACGCTCACGGCATGATGACATACGAAGAACCGTTCGCTCTACTTGACGCTTTATCCCGTACTGTACGAGGCTGTTTGTGAATCCGGATGACGTGGTTTAACCTGGTTTCTCCTGGTCTGAGCTTTTAGACTAAAGCACGGAGAGATAAATTCGTGGCAGCGATGCCGCCCACAGCTATCCCAGCATGCAATATTCTCCTGCTGAAATATAACCGATATATAAACACACATACGTGTATGTGAACGGCGAGGACTGTGTATGATATTCGGGAAGCGTCCCAAGACGTCTTCGGTGGCCAAATCTGTCGCTTTTAAGGCCAGTTGCTCAAATAGTAATTTTTGTTTACATCGTGGCAGTTTGGTGTATTTTCACATTGGTTTGACGAGAGCGCAAATGCCAAAATCCACGAATTGGTTTTGTTGACCAAAGCAGTTTGTTTTATATTTCAATTTTTTCTTTTTCTATTCAAGTTTTTTTTTTTTTTATATCGGACGTGACGTGATCATTATTGTTTTGGTGTTTTGTGATATTTTCCTTTTCTAGTTCGTTTGAAAGGGAAGCACTTGAAATTATGCCAGTATTACTCGTGAACACTATGGTAACCGCACGCCTGATTTCATTAACCAAGTTCTAGCAAATCAGGTTCACCACTGCGTTTGTGTATGCAATCACTGAGCGACGTCACTTCCTGTTATGCGGTAGCACGACTATACGAGTCCAACTTTAGGAAAGCGTGAGCAGATGCATGGTGCAAAGTTGGAGGCTTGATGGGTGGCACAGCTCTTTGGAAACGTCTATTCATTTCACTACTAAACGCCATCCGTGGGCATTAACTAACCGCGTCCATTCCTAAACCGCATTACATGGTCCATTAGAGAGGAAAAAAAAAGTTTACAAGTGTTTCAAAGTGTCTCTGAATTCAAACACTGTCCAGTTGTGTATGGTATCCTGTGAATGTCATATTTATTGTGTATTTCTGTGTTTTAAAGTGAACCAAATAAATGCAATAAATGAAGAGATAAATGACTCCTGTTTCACTGATTGAATATACATTATTTAATGCAAATATTTGTTCTTTTAATACCAGAGTTCTTTGAATTTGACTTTTTGAAATTTAAAGCATGGAAACCCCATTAAAATAACTATATTCCTGAAGAGGTACTTGAAACAACAATTCAAAAAAACAATATACGTTTTTTGCTTTTTTCAGTTTATGTCATAAAACTAGCAAGCTAAGCCAGGGGGGTATTCCATAAAGACAAGTTTACCAAATAAGTCAGGCTTATTTCAGTTAGTCTGACTTATTTTGAGCCAAATCAAGTGACAATAAGTCAGACTAACTAAAATAAGCCTGACTTATTTGGTAAACTTGTTTTATGGAACACCCCCCAGTAGTAGTACTGACAGTGTCGTGTAAACATGGCTGAAGAGGCGAAAAGAGGAACAGGTGAAACGAATCAATTGATTGAGTAATTTACGCTGGAGCCGCTCTGATTGATTCAAACACCTGCCTTTTGTACTTCAAATTGTGTATCGCAAAATCATTCGATTCAGATAGGTACTTTCAGATCGTGAACAATTTAACTTGGATCTGGACTTTGTGTATCATGAATCATTTGATTTAGATTGGGACTTCTAATTGTGTATCGCAAAATCCTTTGATTCAAATTGGTACTTTCAAAATGGGAACGATTTGACTTGGATCGGGATTTCAAAAAGCATATCGGGAATTATTTGATTCAGATTGTTACTTCAAATTGTGTATCGAGAATCATTTGATTCGGATCGGTACTTCAAATCTCGAACCATTTGACTCAGATTGGGACTTTGTGTATCATGAATCATTTGATTTAGATCGGGACTTCTAATTGTGTATCGCAAAATCCTTTGATTCAAATTGGTACTTTCAAAACGGGAACGATTTGACTTGGATCGGGATTTCAAAAAGCGTATCGTGAATCATTTGATTCAGATCAGTACTTCAAATCACTTATCACAAATCGTTTAATTCAGATCGGTACTTCAAATCACAAATAATTTGACTTGGAACTAGATTGGAACTACACATATAGGGAATCATTTGATTCAGATCAATACTTAGAATCGCGTATCGCAAATCATTTGACTTAGATTGGAACTTCGTGTATCGTGAATCATTTGATTTAGATCGGGATGGAAATTAGCACCCGCCACTAGCCAAATGCGGGTGATTTTGTGTTGTGGCGGGTAAACTCGCTTCACCCACCGGCCACCGTGCAAATTTTCCACCAAAACTTGCAATTCTAAGAAAAAGTTAGAATTTGTGAAAAATAAACTTGCAATTCTAAGAAAAAAGTCAGAATTGATAGAAATAAACTTGCAATTCTGAGAAAAATGTTAGAATTGCAGAAAATAAACTTTCATTTCTAAGATTAAAAGTTACACTTGTTAGAAATAAACTAGCAATTCTCAAAATAAAATAAAAAAACATGAAAGACAGTCAAACCGGCCGCTAACAGTCATCATTTCCAGTCCTCAACTACCACAGAGAATGAGCGCCTCACGCCGTTACAACTAATTACACTGATTCTAGTCCAGCTGGACTCAAATACTTTAACTCTGGGGTTTTCAAACCTGTTCTGGAGGACCCTCAGCACTGCAAATTGGGTATGTTTTCCTAATCAGACACACACAATTAAGGTCTTACAGTCTTAAGTTTAAATCTCTCAATGGAATTCTAAGAAAAAAGTTAGAATTCGTCTAAGAAAAATGTCAAAATAGCCAAAAATAAACTGAATTATTAACTTAATAAACTAAATTGCAGAATTGCATAAAATAAACTTGCATTTCTAAGAAACAATTTAGAAAAATAAACTTGCACTTCTAAGAAAAATGTCAAAATTGCAAGAAATAATCATGTATCGCGAATAGTTTGATTCAGATCAGTACTTGAAATCACAAATCATTTGATTTAGATTGGAACTTCAAATCTTGTATCGAGAATCTTTTGATTCAGATCAGTACTTCTAATCGCGTATGGTAAAATCATTTGATTCAGATCGGTACTTGAAATCGCGAACCATTTGACTTAGATTGGGACTTTGTGTATCATGAATCATTTGATTTAGAACAGGATTTCAAGTTGTGTATCGTAAATCATTTGATTCAGATCGGTACTTCAAATTGCATATCGCAAATCATTTGACTTAGACTGGATTTTCAAGTTTAGTGAATCTGGACAACGGAGCGTCAATCACAAATCATTTGATTTAGATCGTAACTTTGGAGCAGGTTTGCAAATCTTTCGGTTAAGATCTGAACTTCAGAGCACGAAATGCAAATCATTTGACTCAGATCAGCACTTCGCTGCATGTATTGCGAGTGATATTCTTTAGATCAGGATTTTGGAGTGGGTTCGCAAATCTTTCATTTTAATTTTTCTTATTAAATTGTTTTATTAGTATATTTTAATTTATCGCTTTTTAGAATTTGAAATATAAGACATTGTTTGATAAGTGAGATTTTTGATTGAAGTCCTTGAAAATCAAAAAAGTAGTGCCTAAACAGTCCTTGTAAGTCTTGGAATTTCCTTTTACAGCATCTTAATACTTTTTAACATTTTACAATAAGCACTCATTTCTTAACATTAGTTATTCTTACAGCATTTCTTAACCTTTGTTAGAAATACACTTGTGTATTGTTTATTTGATTGCAAAGTAGTTCCTGAAATGTTTATCACCGCATAATATATAGTTTCACATACAATGTTTTTAAAATGTTAGGTCCCGTTTACAGTATTATGTGGATATTTTATTCCAGAAACACAAAGAAATACATTTATTTTGAACAGATTTTGTCCCTGAGACGCTGTTGAATCACAGTTTACAACATAAAAACAGTACAAGCAGAGAAAGTAAAATATAAAGCACAAAAACATAAACATGATTAAAGTCACAGAAATATTTAATTTATTTCATAATTTTTTTGAATGATTTTTCATATATATCTATATAAAATATATTTATAAAGCATTTTTCCCTTGATTGATTAATTGATTTTCAAACTCTGTTTTAATGCATTGAATTGCTAACATGGCTTGGCAACAGTTTATTAATATTATTAACCATGTATCAATAAATTGGTGTCTTGAAGTGTCTTGTAACGCTTTTAGGGTCACTCTTGTATGAAGTTGCCATGCGTCTGGTGTTCGCTGATGACAGGATACTCTTGGTGGGTGGGGTAAAAATGCTCAGGGGTCAAAGGTGACAGTTCATGGGTGCTCCTCATGTAGTTCATGCCACCCTGCTGGAGGAGCAGCAGCAGCTGACGGGCAAACAGCGGCTCCACCTGTAGGACAGAAGAAGTACAGCTGTGTTTAGTCATGTAGAGGCCAATATTTCTTGTAAGAGTGAATGAAAAGGTCAAAGGTCGTTACCTGCACCGTCAGGGATTTCTTGTCTGCGGAGGGGTCACAGCACTCAAAAAACAGCTGCACATGGAAACGCGGGGGAGGACGAGCATGCAGGAAATAACCCTGGAGCTCTGCAGAAATGAATGCATTTTAGATTAAATGCAGAGTTCAGCCAAAAGTTTACTCACACTTTATGTCGTTCCAAACCTGTAATACTTTTGTTCATCTTTGGAACACAAATGAACATATTTTCAATGAAATCTGAGAGATTTCTGTTCCTCCATTGACGGTGTATACAACTATGACCTGTGTTGCCAAGTCTGTGTTTTTTCCAGCGGAATTGGGCTGTATTTATACTGTTGCTGCGGGTTGTTTTTTAGTCCATGGGTTACTCCAGAATGCTATTTCGATGGATGGGACCCCCTGACAGTGAAAAACTGGGCGAAAGCTATGATTGGTCTCCAAATGGAAATTGAGCTGATATTATTTTGCAGACCTGGCAACCCTGACTACTTTGATCCTTCAAAAAGAATGAATTTAGTGGTTTATTCCATATTTTCCAATAAGATTTGAATGCTTTATAAGATAAATTAATTTAATTTAGACTTACATTCACGAAACATTAACAGAAGTTCAACTAAACTTGCTTGACGCACAAACCTCACTACTTCTTATGAAAGCTCAAATGTGCCTGCTTTACTCAAGAATCAACTTTATTGATTCACACAACTTCCATTTGCCATGATGTGTGTTAGTTATTGTTTATATGTGAATAAAGTTCAATAATATCTTTATGAACTTTCTGAAGCATCAAAATGGTAGTCAGGGTTGCCAGGTCTGCGATACTAAAATCAGCCCAACTTTTTTTTCTCCCAATGGAAATCGCATTCCGGTGGGTGGGTGTTGGACGGGAAGATCACTTTAACCCATGGACTAAAAAACAACCTGTTGCAACAGTGTAAAAGTAGCCCAATTATGCGGAAAAACCATAGACTTGGCAACACTGGTGGTAGATGGTAACGCTGTCAATAAAGGGACAAATCTCTAAGGTTTCATTAAAAATGTCTTTGTGTTCCGAAGATGAGTAAAAAGTAAACGATGTCATAAATTTAATTTCCCTTTAACTATTAAATCTATTAAAACACTGTTTAATATCTTTTTTTATGATCTTTTTGAAGTGTCAAAGTGGTAGTCAGGGTTGCCAGGTCTGCAAAACAAAATCAGCCGAACTTTTTTCCTAATTTTTTCACTCCGTGGAAATACTATTCTGGTTGGTGGGTATTGAAGGAGGAGATCTCTTTAACCCGTGGAATAAAAAAATAGTGTAAAGGTAGTCGAATTATGCATGAAAACTATGGACTTGGCAACACTTGTGGTAGTTGTTGCGTAGACCATCAATAGAGGGGCAAATCTCTCAGATTAAACATCTCTTTATCAACTTTGTCAAAAGTGTCAAAGTGGAAGTCACGGTTGCCAGGTCTGTGGAACAAAATCAACCCTACTTTTCTCCGCATCCCAATATTTCTCAATGGAAATATTATTCTGGTAGGTGGGTATTGTAGGGGGAGATCGCTTTAACCCGTGGATTGAAAAAACAACCTGTGGCAACAGTGTAAAAGTAGCCGAATTATGCACTAAAATCATGGACTTGGCAACACTGGTGGTAATTGTTGCGTAGACTGTCAATGGAGCAATAGAAGTCTCACAGATTTCATTAAAATATCTTCATTTGTGTTCTGAAGATGAATGAAAGGTTTGGAACAACCTACGGTTGGGTAAATGATTACAGTAATTTATTTTTTAAAATATATTAAAATGCTGTTTAATATCTCTTTATGAACTTTTTGAAGTGTCAAACTGGTAGTCAGGGTTGCCAGGTCTGCTAAACAAAATCATCCCAAAATTTCTTCGTGAAAATATTATTCTGGTAGGTGGGTATTGTAGGGGGAGATCGCTTTAAACCATGGATTGAAAAAACAACCTTTGGCAACAATGTAAAAGTATCCCAATTATGTGGTAAAACCATAGATCTGGCAACCCTGGTGGTAGATGTTGCATAGACCATCAATAGAGGGGCAAATCTCTCAGATTAAACATCTCTTTATCAACTTTGTCAAAAGTGTCAAAGTGGAAGTCACGGTTGCCAGGTCTGTGGAACAAAATCAACCCTACTTTTCTCCGCATGCCAATATTTCTCAATGGAAATATTATTCTGGTAGGTGGGTATTGTAGGGGGAGATCGCTTTAACCCATGGATTGAAAAACCAACCTTTGGCAACAGTGTAAAAGTAGCCCAATTATGTGTTAAACCATAGATCTGGCAACCCTGGTGGTAGATGTTGCATAGACCTAGCCTGGCAAGCCAGACCCACATAAATGTAGGGTCTGGGCACTCTCCATAGACAGGGCTCAACCGGAGGGGTGGGATAAACGGTTGTCTTTCAAACTCCTCTCCACGCAATAGGATAGCGCTACAACCAATCAGAGACTTAGTCGGTCAGGTGACGTAGTCAGAGCGACGAAGATTTTTAACAAAAATCAGTGCACTGTGCAGTCTGTCAGCTAAATAATAGACATAGATGGGCACTAAACCTTTAAAAGTAAACAAAAACATGCACAGACAAATCCAAATTACACCCTGCGGCTCGTGACGATACACTGATGTCCTAAGACACGAAACGATCGGTTTTTGCAAGAAAATGAACAGTATTTATATAATTTTCTTTTTACCTTTGATACACATCCACGTCCATCTGTCATGAGCACGAGTTTAGCATATCTATGATTCGACTCGTCACATGTGAACGCGCTTTGATGTAGTATACGCAAACACCGAAAGGGGAAATATGTAAAAAAAAGTCCAGGATGAGTTTGCGCAAGCAAACGTAATCTTTTTCAGCTTTAAATGGGTTTGAACAACCAGGACAAGCGCAAGTAATTAACGTTACCATTTTGAATAGCAGCTATATCCACAATCTCTTGTGCTGTGTAAACAATGAGTGTCGTATACACGCCACAGATCGCTTCCGGTGTTTGCGTATTCTACACCACAGCGCGTTCAGATGTAACGAGCTCCTGCTCAGGACACATGGACGTGGCTGTGTATCAAAAGAAAAAAAAAATATAAATACTGTTCAGTTTTCCACGCTTAATTCACGGAACCAGGAATTCATGTCTGACTGAACTTATGGTCGCAGTTCAGTCGTCATCATGTTAAGCCCGCCCACCGACTCGTGATTGGCCCGGTACATCTTGGATTTTCGGAAATTTAAGTGAATTGAGAGTAACTAGACTGACCTTAGAAGCAAATGTAATTTGCTGCCGCTAGGGGCGCGTCTAGATTCTAGGCTAGCATAGACCATCAATAGAGGGGCAAATCTCTCAGATTTAATATCTCTTTATCAACTTTGTCAAAGTGGAAGTGACGGTTGCCAGATCTGTGAAACAAAATCAACCCTACTTTTCTCCGCATCCCAATATTTCTCCATGGAAATATTATTCTTGTAGGTGCTATTGTAGGGGGAGATCGCTTTAACCCGTGGATTGAAAAAACAACCTGTGGCAACAGTGTAAAAGTAGCCGAATTATGCACTAAAATCATGGACTTGGCAACACTGGTGGTAATTGTTGCGTAGACTGTCAATGGAGCAATAGAAGTCTCACAGATTTCATTAAAATATCTTCATTTGTGTTCTGAAGATGAATGAAAGGTTTGGAACAACATGAGGGTGAGTAAATGATGAATTCATAAATACATTAAAATGCAGTTTAGTAGTTGTTGAGCCGTTCTAACCTGTCAGGAAGAGCTGTGTGTCCAGTAGTTTGCTGGCCTGCTCTCTCTCTAGTTTACAGAGTTTGGCACTCAGGTTTGCATGCGTCCCGTCGCAGTAGACCCTGCACTGACAGAAGCGTCGGGCGTACAGGCCATCAGCCGTCATCCAGAGCAGGACGCCTCCCTCCAGCGCTCCTCTCTCAACCTGAGGGAGAGGAACGTGCTCCGGGCCGCCCGGGCCACTGTAGGTCCAGTTGTCATCATGCGGAGCCAGTCGACAGCCCTCAGCACTTGTGACGGTGACGTCTGCGACCAGAGTCTCACCGCTGAACACCATCACCTGCAGACGGGCGTCTGGAACGGGTCAGAGACACAGGTGAGTTTCTAAAATGTTGCTAGAAGATATTCTAAGGGGCCGTTCACACAAAATGTGTTTTCAAATGAGCTACTTTTCCATGTAAACGACGTGCTAGAGGGATGTGCACAGGGTTGCCAGGTTTTCACAGCAAAACCCGCCCAAAAGTAGTTCAATTGCGTTTCGAGGGGGTCCCTTGGTAAAATTAGCAATCCAGTGGCTAAATATTACATTATTGGCCGTGTTGGGGAAAGTTACTTTTAAAAGTAATGCATTACAATATTGAGTTGCTCCCTAAAAAAGTAACTAATTATGTTACTTAGTTACTTTATGGAAAGTAATGCGTTACGTTACTTTTGCGTTTCTATTTAAATCTGGGCAGGGCTTGCTTGTTTGTTTTTTATTATAAAAAGTTCTATTTTTGGCAAATGTAAAAGCCTTTTCACACCAAAAGTAAATTGACGTCTGTACAGTAGACCACAGAAGAAAACAAAAATAGGAAAACAAATGTTAGATTATCTAGAGTAATTTTTGCTTATTAGTATGGACGAATTGGATCATCGAAGGTCGGCAGCAAAGACATCGGTTAATAAAATGGGATTAAATACATAAAGGATATTTGTATTATTTCACATATTTAATTATTGCAGGTTTGCGTTGAATTTGTATATATATAAATATATATATATATATATATATATATATATATATATATATATATATATATATATGTATATGTATATGTATATATATATATATATATGTGTGACCCTGGACCACAAAACCAGTCATAAGTGTAAATTTGTCGAAATTGAGATTCTTACGTCATCTGAAAGCGGAGTAAATAAGCTTTCTATTGGTATATTGATTGTTAAAATTGGACAATGTTTGTCTGAGATACAACTATTTGAAAACCTGGAATCTGAGGGTGCAAAAAAATCGAAATATTGAGAAAATCGCCTTAAAAGTTGTCCAAATGAAGTTCTTAGCAATGCATATTACTAATCAAAAATCAAGTTTTTATATATTTATGATAGAAAATTTACAAAATATTTTCATGGAACATGATCTTTACTTAATATGCTAATGATTTTTGGCATAAAAGAAAAATCGATAATTTTGACCCATACAATGTATTTTTGGCTATTGCTACAAATATACCCGTGCTACTTAAGACTGGTTTTGTGGTCCAGGGTCACATATATTAAATAAATATAATAGATTAACTAAATATATGCATAATAAATAACTAAATGCATGCATATAAAAAATTTAAAGCAACTTACATTTATTGCAAAAAAAAAAAAAATGTAAAAAATGCACAAATAAACTTTTATAATCAAAACATTTATTCATTTTGAAGAACACTGTATCTGTTTTTTAGTAATGGAGATGAATTAATGCATGTTCACATTTATTCTAGAACTAAAGTAGAAACTAGAACTAACATCACACATTTTCTCTCAACATGGGGACAGGAGAGCGTTTAATCAATAAATGAGGGAAAAAGTAACTCAGATATTTTCTTGTCAATTAAAAAGTAATGCGTTACTTTACTAGTTACCTGGAAAAAGTTATCTTATTACAGAACCTGCGTTACTTGTAATGCGTTACCGTCAATGTCAGTTTTAAAGCAGTGGACCAATCAGAAGACGCTGGAGGTGGAGTAAGCATTGCCAGCTAGTGGTTGCCAGGGTGTTGCTAGGGAGTTTATTATTGTGTGTGTACCTGACAGAGCCATGGCCTCCGCTGATCTCATGCTGGCGTCCAGAGTGAACGGAGAGGGAGGCGAGTCAAAAGTGTTACAGCTGTAGAAAGAGCCACTGATCGGGTACCCTGCACACACACAGATACATACACATTCTCTTTACTGTAAATGACTGATTATCTGATAAACCAATGACCAAACACACATAGAGTACATACCGGCATCCCAGCGCGAGTTCTGGCTGAAGTGGACATCAGACATTGAGTTCTGCTCACACATGAAGTCCCTCCAGCTCCTGTCAGCAGCAGACAGGAAGTTACACACCTGTACAGAGAGACAGAAACAGCCTGTTTCATATCACCATGCGCAGATATTTCTTTAGAGTTTAATTCAGTAGTAAATTACAAGAAGCTTGTTTAGGATTGTGTTACCTGACCCTCCACTGGTTCATATGAAGGATAATATGGGTAGTTATGATGAGCCGAGCTTGTGGAAACTTTCTCATATGATTTTGGTGCTGAAATGAAGGAGAAATTCATTGTAATTGAATTGTTTTATTAATTTGTATTATTGATATACATAAATACTAATTTTTTATATATTTATAAATTGCATATAATTAATAAATATTTATCTATAAATTCTAATAATAAATAAATAATTCTAAATAATATCTATATTAATTATAAATATATATATATATATATATATATATATATATATATATATATATATATATATATATATATAATTTAAATGTTTATTTATTATGATCTATCCATATATTTAGTAATAAATCATTATATAAATGTATATTTAATAAATATTTATTTTAAACTTTATATATACTGCTATTGAAATAAGTTGTAATTTAATTAAATTTAGTATTTTTTATTATTTATATACATATATACTAATTTCTATATATATAAATTCTAGAATAAATATTTATTTTATTTTTTTACTAATATTTATTTCTTAATTATATTATAGATATAAAATTATATTATATATTGATTATATATAATAATATAATTGTAATTATTTATTTATTACTATTTATTTAGTAATAAATAAATATATAAATAAATGTACATTTAATATATATACCTTTCTGAAATTAGTTATAATTTATATTATTTTTAATTTTTATTATTTTTATACAAATATACTGTATATTTATATATATATATAATGTTCTACAATGAATATCTATCTATCTATCTATCTATCTGTATATATTATTTTTAATTATATATAAAAAAGTATATATTAATTATATTATAAAATATTTAATTTTAATTATTACTATCTCCATCTGTTTAGTAATAAATAAATATATGAATAAATGTATATTTTTATAAATAAATTATTTATTTTAATATTATATAAATAGAATTTGTAGATATGTTTAAAAATAAATTAAATTTAAAAAATTATATTAATTATATTAACTTTATAATTAATTATTTAT